>NC_090739.1:78027535-78050035 GCF_036898095.1 Palaemon carinicauda
ATCAATATATGGCACTCAAGTAATCTCTTAATGCTTCATTTGTAATTCTGTCCTGCCATTTAACTCCTAATATCCGTCTTAGGGCTTTGTTCTCAAGTCTACTAAATCTATTGAAGATTATGTCATTGTAATATCATGACTCATGTCCATAGAGTAATACCGTCCTTACTAAACTGATATATAGTCTGATTTTTTATGTAATTTCAGGCGATGTGCTTTCCAAATTTTACTTAACTTAACCATTGTCTGATGTGCCTTTTTCAATCTCACTAAAATCTAATTCTGAAGACCCTATATTGGAGATCATAGTTCTTAAATACTTAAATGATTCTACCTCATTAATCCTTTCTCCTTCCAATGATATTTCTTCTTGCATTGCATACTCTGTTCTCATCATCTCTGTCTTTACTCTATTTATCTTCAGTTCAACCTCGTGATATATTTCATGCATTCTGGCAAGCAAGCATATATATATATATATATATATATATATATATATATATATATATATATATATATATATATACCGTTTATACATACTGTTTATATATGCAACCCATTAAAATCCCAGGGAAACGTTATTGCTCAGATGCAAAAGAACCACAGGGAAAAGGAAAATATGAAACAAAAGATTAAGTCCTGACTAGAGGGCTGATCAGTCCTTTGAAGAAGTGACACGAAACTAGTCATGACTTAATCTTTTATATCATATTTTCCTTTTCCCTGAGGTTCTTTTGCATCTGAGCATCATGTTTCCCTTAGATTTTATGCGTTTCATATATACATATACATATATATATATATATATATATATATATATATATATATATATATATATGTATGTATGTATGTATGTATTATATATGTGTGTATATGTATATTCATATATATATATATATATATATATATATATATATATATATATATATATATATATATATATACTTATCAAGAATTATATTGCGGTGCCCACACATTCCACGGAGTATACCCTTCGTTTAATCACGAAAGCGCCATATTGTTTATGTGTAAAATCAAATTGATAGTGCAACTCGGCCTCAGCCGGTTAATCCAGATCGTATCACGAGATTTGGAAATTATTTCTGTATTCAAAATATTCATTTTATCTGGGTATATGTTTTGTTTTAACGAGTTCTATACTCGAGAATTATCTGACCTCTAAGAATTAGTCTACGTATAAAACAAGACAAATGAAGATTTCTCTTTCAGTGAATATTGCCAAATTCAAACACTTCAACAGGTAAAAATCACTGAAAATTTTGACATTTTCACATTTATGATATAGGAATTGTACAAGGGGTGATCTTTTGTGGGGACCATCATTGTTAAACCTTGTCCTGGCTATAGTTGTCAAGAATATATATTCTTATATGCTCATTTTTGATAAACCTCAATTATTTCGTATGAATAAGTACTCGGTTCTCTTGCAAAAGACGCTATACTTATGTTGGATGTCTCCCCATTACTGAAAACCTAGCTGGCTTCATTTGGTAATACGTTGACACATGACCTTTGTATTGAATCCCAGGGCCGATGACCTACGATAAAAGCAAGAGCCCGTGTCAGCTCTTGGTTGACTGAAATTGACAACCAACCAACCAATGAGGTTCGCCTCTTTCTGATTGTGTCAGTAGACGGTCATGGATCGCTCCATTATTATTATTATTATTATTATTAATTATTATTATTATTATTATTATTATTATTATTATTATTATTATTATTATTATTAGAAGCTAAAGTAGGATAATATAGTTCCAAGGGCTCCAACAAGAATAAAATAGCCCAGTGAGGAAAGGAAATAAGGAAATAAATAAACTACAAGAGCAGTAATGTACAACCAATATAAAACATTTTAAGAACATTAACGACAATAAATTAGATCTTCATATATAAACTAAAAACTTCAAAAGAAAAACAAGAGGAAGAGAAATAAGACAGAATATCGTACCCGAGTGTGCCCTAAAGCAAGAGAACTCTACCCCAAAAATATGAAAGACCATCATACAGGGGCTATGGCACTACCCAAGACTAGAGAACAATGGTTTGATTTTGGAGTATCCTTCTAGAAGAGTTGTTTACCATAGCTAAGGAGTCTGTTTTACCCTTACCAAAGGAAAGTAGACACTGGACAATTACATTGTACTAGTTAACCCCCTGAGCGAAGAAGAATTGTTTGACAATCCCAGTGTTGTCGGGTGTTTCATACTAAGTAGAGGTGTGCTTCATACGTTACATTTGAACCCAAACTTTTTTTTTTTATCATTTATTAAGTTTGTTAGCTTTTACGTTCGACGAAATTTCACGATACTTGTAATGAATTTCTTCATGTAAGAAATAATTTTCAATCCGATAGAAGTTTTTTGCTTCATCATATTAGTTGCCATATATCATTTCAATTTACTAATATTTTGATATTTAGAAATTCTGAGGGAAATAAGAAACCGAATTAAAACTTGTTATCTCTTCTAAAAAGAGGTAAATAACTTGGGAAATTATTTTTTGTATATTTTTTATCTTATCTATTACCAAATCTCATTGTCATGCTAAATCCTATTTTCAGACAGGTTATTACACAAATATTGTTCTTGTTAATTGGATGGCTCGTTTATTTCCATAGAAACTCCTGTAGGAAATAGAATGGATAAGGTGAGATGATTTTATTAACATTACGCTGTCAGCTGGCGAGTTCCCAAGTCTTAGAGATACAGATATAAAATATAGAATGACTGAGTTTGAAAGCCATGTGTGTTAGTAACAAAACTATGTTTTACAGAAATCTGGTAAACATTTACCAAACTGCTATCAGGGTAGAGATAGGTTAATTATCATTCCGAGTAAAAATCTGAATTCAACAGGAATATGTACAGCAGAGACGAAATTAACACTTATCTATCCTGATAGCGTAGAGATTTTTATAGACAACGGCTTATGTTTGTTCCACTCAAAAGTATAGTTTCGACTTCTAGCTGGGGCATGAACACATATCTTTAAAAGAATTACCTCTGGCATCTGTAATCCTGAAGCAGAGGGAATTTGATATAAAAAAGATAAATTTTTACTGGTATTTGAATATATAAATTTATATATATGTGCATCTATCTATATATATATATATATTATATATATATATATATATATATATATATATATATATATATATATATATATATATATATGATTATACACATGCACAAACACCCATATATATATATATATATATATATATATATATATATATATATATATATATATATATATAATCAATTTTTACGCTTGTTGACGCAAAGGCCCTCGGTTAGATTTCGCCAGTCGTCTTTATCTTGAGCTTTAAAATCAATACTTCTCAATTCATCATCATCTACTTCATACTTCATAGTCCTCAGGCACGTGGGCCTGGGTCTTCCAACTCTTAAAGGTTTCGTGAACTAATCTCTCTTTGGGAATGCGTAGAGCATGACCAAAACATCTCCATCTACCCCTCACCATGATCTCCTCTACATATGGCACTAGAGTAATCTATTATAGTTTCATTTCTAATCCTGTCCTGCCATTCAACTCCCATATTGTTCTGAGGGCTTTGTTCTCAAATCGACAAAATTTGTGGGATATTGTTTCATTGGTAAACCACGACTCATGTCCATATAGTAACACCAATCTCCCTAAACTGATTTATTGCCCGATTTTTATATGAAATTTCAGGCGATTTGATTTCCAAATTATACTTAACCTAGCCATTGTCTGATTTTCTTTTTTCAATTTTTCTTTAAACACCAATTCCAAAGACCCTGTTGTTTAGAACATAGTTCCTAAATACTTTGTTGATTCTACCTCATTAATCCTTTCTCCTTCCAATGATAGTTCATCTTCCATTACATAATCGGTTCTCATAATCTCTATCTTCCTTCTATTTATCTGCAGTCCAACGTCCTGTGATATTTCGTGCAATCTATTAAGCAAGCATTGCAAATCCTGTGGTGTTCTGAAAATAAGGGCAGTGCCTTCATCATACTCTAGGTCAGCTAATTTTCTATTACCAATCCAGTCTACTCATTCTCCACCATCCCCAACTGATCTATGCATTACATAATCCATGAGGAGGATAAACAGCATAGGTGAAAACACATTCCCTTGGAGTACTCCACCCTTCACTGGATATTAATTTTATAGGACTCCACTAACATTAACATCAAATTTACATATTTGAGAGGCACTCCATAATAACGCAGGACTTGGCTAGTGCACACTATCAAGGCTTTTTCATAGTCCACAAATGCCATTAAAAGTGTATTTCTATATTTTACATATTGCTGTACATGTCTTAAATGAAAATTTGGTCAGTAAAAGTACGTTTTCTAAATCCTGCTTGTTCATCTCTCATCTTTTCATCAGTCCTTCTCTGTAGTCTCTTTAGAGCAACCTGGTGGAGTAACGAGAACTTTGGGTGTAGAGGAAATACCCCCCTAAATCTCGATGAAGTCTTTGGCAGTAGGGTAACGGATTGTGTTTAAGGAGATAGACAAGATGTCTTTTTGGCTTCTACTACTGATGCCTGGCGGTTGATCTTACTGGAATTAGTATGAACTGGCAGGGGTCAGTTGCCTCAGTTAGCTAGATAATGTGCATCTCAAGGAACTGGCTATTCTTTGGTGAATCTAGCCAATGAATCCTCTAAGGATTTAATTAGTTTATGGAAAGAGAAAATGACAGAATGGCCGCCAGTCCTGGGTGTAGCGAGCTGCTAAGAATATACATACATATATATATATATATATATATATATATATATATATATATATATATATATATATATATATATATGTGATATCCCCATATGTTGTACATATGCTAACATATCTGATTTGTCTAAAGTTTATTTTTCCATTTTCTTTGTAAATACATCACCTTATTTCAGCGCCATCTTCATTCCATTCTTCTCATTATCTTTTGTTTACACTCGCCTTCCTGCTGTAAATCATCCCTGTTTTCTTACCTTACATGTTATAAGGTAACCCCAAATTTATTGTTTTGTCAGAATACATTGTTCTCACCACGAGATTCATCTACCTTACTCACCCATTCACTTTGCATTGCTTATTATTGTTGTTTTGAAGTGCTTTTTCATTATTTTGTTTAACGTAAGATTAAAGTTTTGTTTATAACATAGTTTATTGTTCCTGTCCTCCCATTATCCTGCTATTGGTGCTTCTGTTGTCTGCAACCAGCTTTAAGAAGATACATTTGATCATAATCAACAATCTTATACACTCGTAATAAGAAACAAGTGAATTTGGAAGTCTACCCATATGACTTCTATTTTATTGTGTGAAGTGAACTACCGCCCATTGTAAAGGGGTAATTGTTTGCACAGTGGTTCATCACATAATAGTTGGGGGCCTGTCCGGGATCTGATGTGCGATATGATGTGTGATATGATTCATCAAATCTATATCAAGTGATTGAATCGTGAAAGAACAGTTCCAGTGATTATGAACAGTATCGAGTGTTGTGTTGTGGCGTACCAAGGATAAAGGACGACAGTAATAATTCCAAGGTAAGGTAGATGTCTCGTCTCCCTCTCATTAGACATTTATGTACAATATATGTCTGGGTAGTCATTTGGTTGTAAGAGGAACAAGTCACGCTTAATATAGTTAAGACTTAGGTATGCTGATTGTCCAGCTTCTAAACCACCCTTATTAATTGAAGATGCCCCCAGTAGGTAGCTTTTAAAGTTTCGCCTACTCAAATCTCGTATCCCAGAGATTTCTCATAAAAAAAAAAAAAAAATCTGAAGCCCTAAGATTTTGCCATTTCTTAAAATCGCCATTCAAAAGTGATATTTAGGAAATAAGTCAAATTTCATTATATGTGATTTATTAAATTAAGTTTCATTATAATATGTGAAATTTCCTCCATCTCTATTTCATTATAAAGTGATTTATTTTGTTATATAAATTTCTTAAGTGAAATTAGCCAATTTCCAATTTCGGAGATTTTCGTAATTCCAATCGTTATCTCTAGTCAGGAAATTAACTTGTATATTGTTTGGTGTTAAAGGTACTATTTTGGTGTACAAATAACATTTACGTGTCGGTAAATGAATATTTAAATACTTGTGTTAAATTACTCCTGTTATATCTATAAAGCGCATAGTAAGTATTTTGTCCAGTTTGCGCATTATTCTGATAATCAATTACTTTAAACTAGGTGTTGACTATTAACTAGATACTTTATCATAACGAGAATAATATAGTATTTATATAAATTAAAAGGTAACATTGTAAAGTTATCGAATTAAGCTGGTATAAATTAAAAGGAAATGTAAACTAGAACGTGCTAATTAGGTATGTTTAAAGTAAAAAATACCTTTGCGTTTTAAAGTCTTGTTTACCGATTCGGTAAAATTGTTGTAAAAGTTTGTGATGTTAAGCGTGTCGTTTGAGTAATTATGAAGTAGTTAGCAGAGTGCTCAAGATCTCGAGTATAAAAAAAAAATAATTGTTCAGTCGTTAACTGTGAATAAAAGTTTTAATAGTATTATCGTAAGTTTCGCGAGACTTAATTTTGTATTTAAGCTATTTCTGTGTAATGTGATTTAATCATGTAATTTTGTGATCTCTCGATCTTGTAATTTTGTGATAGCTATTTTGTATTTCTGTGATCGAAAGATTGTTATTTTGCGATCGTATGATCTTATACTTATTCTTGTAAAGTTTGGATATTTATTTTAGTTTGTACTTATCTTGCGCCACGGGCGACATTCAAAATGCCTTTCAACTTGCAACAATTTATTGTATCACCACGGGATCATGTGGAATCTCTCACAGTTGCCACAAAAACTGACCTAAAGAATCTAGCTCGCCATTATGATGTACAGGTTCCCGCAACTGCCGTAAAATGTGTAATTCTCAGTCATATTTTGAACTTCCTTGTAGATGAAGATATTGTTCCAGAAGAAGAATTGGCTGACGTTCGAGCTCTAACAGTTACCAATCCAAATGGTGACTTGGATAAACTAAGTCTACAGCTGGAGTTGGAAAAGATGAAGATGCAAGCCGCAACTGCAGCGGCAACTGCCGCAATTGCCGCCGCTGAGGTAGAAGAAAGGAAAGCCGCTGCTGCTGAACGAGCCGCAACTGCCGCCGCTGAGGTAGAAGAGAGGAAAGCCGCTGCTGCTGAAAGAGCCGCAACTGCCGCAACTCTGGTAGAACGAGAAAGAGCCGCTGCTGCTGAACGAGGCGCAACTGCCGCCGCTGAGTTAGAAGAGAGGAAAGCCGCTGCTGCTGAGCGCAAGGCTGCTGCCGCTGCTTCCCTAGAACGTATCAAGGTGGAAACTGCTTTGGAGCAACAAGAAAAAGCAAGTGAACAGAAAAACAACGCTCTCCGTGTTAGGCTGCAGATTGAGAGAGAAGCGGCCACAGTAACAGAACGGGATCTGGCATTTATAAGACTGAAAGAAAAGGAAGAAGGTAAGCTAATTCCCGAACCCTTTGATGTGGGCAAGGTGCAGAAATTGCTGCCCACATTTGAAGAACGGGAACCTGATAACTACTTTTCTGTGTTCGAAGACACAGCCAAGAATCTCAATTGGCCTCAGGACAAATGGTATTTGATCATCCGGAACTCATTTAAAGGTAAAGCATTATCTGTATGTGCCACTATGTTAGAGGAACATGATTATTTCATAATTAAAAAGGCAATCCTTGATGCTTATTCTATTACTGCGGAAGGTTATAGGCAAATATTTCGTAATAGTCAGAAGCAAGTTCAGCAGACCTTTTTAGAATTTATGAATGGAAAGATTAAACAGTTTCAGAAGTGGGTAGACAAAGTAGATGTCAAAACTTTCGAGCAGTTGAAAGATTTAATAGTAATGGAGGAGTTCTTAAGGAAAATACCAGGTAGCATTAATGTGTATCTAAGAGAGCAGAATGAATCTGACCCTAAGAAAGCCGCTTTAAAGGCAGATGACTATGCTCTTATTCATAAAGTAGGTAAAACCCCATATAGAGAAACTAGACCTAAGGAAACTTGTACATACTGCAAACAAGAAGGACATCATATTTCAGAATGTCCTGATCCACATTGTGCAGCTTCATACTTAAAGAGAAAACCTAATTTAATTCTCTCCTAAGCAAATGAATCTGCCCAAACAGGAACCAAAACCTAAGGTGGAGAAGAAAAAGACCTCCCATTGTGAATCACACGAGTCCCAAGCGTTTGCACCCTTCACTTGCTCAGGCAAAATAAATGGTAAACCTGTAACCATACTCAGAGACACTGGATCCTCTCAAACGATCGTCTCTCCTAAAGTAATACGACCTAAAGGTGAAACTCACAGGTATGTTGCAGTTAATGACTTAACCAGTAAGTCTATGTTGCCTCTCATTAATGTAAACCTTCATTGTCCTTATTTCTCTGGAACTACTGAAGTAGCTGTAAATCCAGAACTGTTACCATGCAAGAATGTAGATGTAATCCTGGGTAATGACATAGCTAACTCTGTTGTCTTAACAAACTTAATAGCAGTATCTCCAGGTGATGTTGTACAGGAGGAATGCTTAGCAGTGACACGAAGCAGAAAAAAGGACACCCCTACTGAATCATCATCAAACCCGTTGCCAGTCTCTGAACCTATGGATTTCAACGAGTTGATGAGTACATATAAGATCCAACCTGATTCCTTTAGCTATCAACAAAGGAAAGATGTCACTCTACAGCAGTGTTTCAACCAAGTGAAACCAAAGGATACCAACAAGTGTTCTTATTTTTATATTAATAATGATGTACTAATGAGAAAATTCAGGTCCAGCAAGAACAGTCATCTAGAAACCTGGAAGGATCTATAACAGGTAGTTGTTCCTAAGGATATAAGACCCCTGATCCTAGAATTGTCTCACTCTGCTGACTCTCATCTTGGTATCACTAAAACATATGAACGCATCAGTCAAGACTTTTATTGGCCAAACATGAAGAATGACATTAAAGAGTACGTAAAAACATGTACAACATGTCAAAAAGTAAGTAGTCCTAATGTAAAAGTACCAGTTGCACCCTTAAAACCTATACTTGTGCCTAAAGAACCTTTCAGTAAGATCATAGTAGATTGTGTAGGCCCTTTGCCTAAGACAAAAAGGGGACATGAATACTTGCTTACGGCCTTATGCCCAACTACCAGTTATCCATTTGCAGTACCTTTAAGAAACATTTCAGCCAAGAACATCCTAAAGTCACTAGTGTCCATATTTACTGTTGTAGGATTTCCAACTGAACTACAATGTGATCAAGGAACCAATTTCATGAGTCATGCTTTTAAAACAGCTATGAAAGATTACCATATAACCCAAGTCTCATCCTCAGCTTACCATCCACAGACCAATGGAGCATTAGAACGCACTCACCAGACCATTAAAAATCTTCTCCGGAAATACATCCATAGTTCAGGTAACGAGTGGGATTGCGATTTGGAACTGATCATGTACGTCATACGAGGAGTTCGAAATCAGTCTACTGGTATGTCACCTTTTGAACTACTCTTCGGTCGACGGCCACGAACTATCCTCAGTTCAGTCAAAGAACGCATCCTGAAGTTGGGAGATAATGAGGTACCTCTTTCCCAATATATTTCAGAACTCAACAAGAAACTTTCAGATCTTCACTCCATTGCCAAAACTAACTTGATAACAGCTCAAGAGAAGATGAAGATTAACTATGATAAAAAGGCTAAAACCAGAAGTTTCAAAGTAGGAGATGCAGTGCTGCTATACCATCCGATTGCAGGCTCTCCCCTACGAGAGAAATACCAGGGACCTTATACCATCACTCACCGTATCTCGCCAACCAACTATATAATCGCCACTCCAGATAAGCGTAAGTCTACTCAATTAGTCCACATAAACCTCTTAAAGGCCTATTTGTCTCCCTCAACAGCTGAAAGTAAAACGGTAATGATTACTAGTGCCATACCATACATAGATTGTCCTATGGATCAATTTACAGATGATCCAATAACTGCATCTTGGCAGGATTCTCAAAACTCAAAGATCTTGGAAAACTTATCAGACTATCTACAACCCTTATGTGCATCAAAATTTAAATCTTTAGTAGCTTTATTCCATGAATTTCCTAGTATAACTTCAGATAAACCAGGCAGATGCACCATGCTAGATCATGACATCAAACTACAACCAGGTGCTGCACCCATTAAACAAGCTTTCTATCGAACATCACAGAAGAAATTGGGTATCATGAAAGAAGAAGTGAACTACTTAGTAAGAGAAGGATTGGCAGAACCCAGTGCGTCTCCATGGGCTTCCCTATGTCTCCTAGTAGGAAAGAAAAATGGTAAATTTCGTCTTTGTACCGATTACAGGAAGATTAATAATTTAACAATTAAAGATTCGTATCCTCTACCAAGAATACAAGATATCATTGACCAAGTAAGTAATTCGACCTACTTAACCCAAATAGATTTGTTGAAGGGTTATTATCAAATTAAATTAACAGAAACGGCAAAGGAAATTTCTTCATTTATCACTCCATTTGGCTTATTTAGTTATAACGTAATGCCATTCGGATTAGCCAACGCACCTGCCACCTTCCAAAGAGTAATGTCTTTAATTTTACAGGACTTGGAAAAAGTATTTGTATATTTAGATGACATCATTATTGCCTCTGACACATGGATAAACCATATTCAAAAGATAAAAGAAGTTTTCTCAAGGTTGAAACAACATGGATTAACGATCAACTTAGCAAAAAGTAATTTTTGCAAAGGTCAGGTATCTTACCTTGGTCATCGAGTTGGCAGTGGTAAAGTATTACCCCATGATGCAAATATTAGCGCCATAACTTCTTATCCTGTTCCAACTACCAAACAGGAATTAAAAAGATTTCTAGGTATGGTAGGATATTACTCTAAGTTCAGTCCAAATTTCTCACCGTTCACAGGACCACTATTTGCTTTAACTTCTTCAAAAGTAAATTTTTCTTTGAGCCAGCAACATGATCAAATATTTAACCAGCTAAAAACTTGCTTGTCATCTCCTCCTATATTAATGGCACCTAACCTCACCAAACCATTCTATCTCCAAACAGACGCTAGTGATCTTGGATATGGGGGCATTTTATTACAGCATCCTGCTCCAATAACAGCCATAACAGGAAACCTGCCCCCACTAGCTGATCTGTTACCAGTCTCTTATTCCAGTGGACGATTTATGGGTTCCCAACTAAATTGGCCCACTGTGGAGAAAGAACTATTCGCCATCGTAGCTACCATCCAGAGATACGAGATCTATGTTGATGGACAAGACACGATCTACGTCTACAGCGACCACTCTCCTCTGTCGCATCTCCATAGGTCCACTACTCTCAACCCTAAACTTTTAAGATGGTCATACATACTATCTGCACATAATATCCAAGTAATCGCCATATCAGGACGAGAAAACATTGTGGCAGACTCATTATCAAGGATAACCTCGGTTGATCCTCGGGAAATGGAAAAAAAAACAAAAACAAGGGGGGACTGTGATATCCCCATATGTTGTACATATGCTAACATATCTGATTTGTCTAAAGTTTATTTTTCCATTTTCTTTGTAAATACATCACCTTATTTCAGCGCCATCTTCATTCCATTCTTCTCATTATCTTTTGTTTACACTCGCCTTCCTGCTGTAAATCATCCTTGTTTTCTTACCTTGCATGTTATAAGGTAACCCCAAATTTATTGTTGTCAGAATACATTGTTCTCACCACGAGATTCATCTACCTTACTCACCCATTCACTTTGCATTGCTTATTATTGTTGTTTTGAAGTGCTTTTTCATTATTTTGTTTAACGTAAGATTAAAGTTTTGTTTATAACATAGTTTATTGTTCCTGTCCTCCCATTATCCTGCTATTGGTGCTTCTGTTGTCTGCAACCAGCTTTAAGAAGATACATTTGATCATAATCAACAATCTTATACACTCGTAATAAGAAACAAGTGAATTTGGAAGTCTACCCATATGACTTCTATTTTATTGTGTGAAGTGAACTACCGCCCATTGTAAAGGGGTAATTGTTTGCACAGTGGTTCATCACATAATAATAATATATATACATATATATATATATATATATATATATATATATATATATATATATATATATATATATATATATATATATATATATATATATATCTATATATCGTTAGTGTCATAAACTAACTGCCTAAGTCAGTTTTCTGAGATTTTTGTATTTTTGCCCAAATCTTATCTCCAACATGTTGCGCACTTACTGATATACATACCAATGTCATATATCGAAAGTAAATGGTATAAAATTCCTGATAAATTTTCTGCCTATATCACAAGGTGATTTAGGCATTATTATCACTATGATTTGGACTTGGCCAAAATCAGAAATATTTCCGAAGTCAAACAATCAGCACTTAAGCAGCTTGTTCTATAGTATCCTCCTAATATATACTTTATTTTATTGGATATTTTAAACTTTTCCATAATTATGTGTGTTTGTGTTTGTGTGTATGTGTATTTGTGTGTCGTAGATATATGGGTAAGATTGACCAAAAAGAGAAAACACGAAATATCCAGCTCAATTTAGAAGCAAATCTAGAAATAAATTAAAGTAAAAGCAAGAATTACCGTAAAAAGCGAGGGAAAAATCAGATAGAGGCAAACTGGGAACAGTGGCAAAAGCAGGAAAGATTCGCACAGACAGAAATACAGTGCAGTTTTGTAGCGTCCACCCTTCCCAAGTGAATGTAATCAAACTTGATAAAAGTAAGGGAAGTAAAATACAGAAGAGCAAGGGTACCGAGATGGAGCAAAGGGAGCGAGAGTCATATTTCCCAGCGAGTAAAAGAATACCATGACCAAATTGCGGTCGCTCTCGTGTGCTGTATTATTCAAAAATAAGTTTTGGATATTCATTTTGAAAATAACTTGAATTTGTTATAATCTTGAGTATGCAAAGCTGACTCATTCTTTTATGATAACTTACTTACAGAGGTTATTCTTCTCGAGGTAAATAGCCATATCATTGCATAACATTAATACGACAAAGACATTTTCGCATATCATACGTTGATCAAGAGGAATCCAACGAAATAACCAATTTCAGTAGACATTCAGATAAAGTCAAGGTGAAAAAAATCTTCTTAAATAATGGATAAAGTAAATCCAGCTATGAGTATTTTCCATTTTGGAGGCTATGCTAATTTTTGTACAAAGGTAAATAGTTTGGATAACTTTGGTTTAAATGTTTTTGCATAAATATTCTTTATTGTAATTTTGAGAAGCAATAATATCACATTTGGCAAGAATCTACAAAAGATACATTCCTCGAGTTAAAGTTATCGTTTAAGTGGAAGACTATTGGGATATAGAGAAGGAACATTGGAAGCACTTTGTCACAAATTTAATTAATCAAATAATACTAGATCACTTCTTTAGAATATATCAAACACAATCACATAGATCAAGCCTTATATCAGAAACACTTTATGGGATAGAATAAGATAAAAAGAAAATGATTTCAATCAACAACGTCTCCAATTTTCCAATTTTGGAAACTTTAATTATAGTCTGAAAGAACAAAAATACCTGTTGCAATGACCGCAGTGTATTAATTTATACACCGTTTATCTGTCGGCCTGATGGAAGTCTTATTCGTCGTCGTTAACACTATTAGTCATAATCAGTTCGTTATATTTCAAGGGTCGACTACCTATTGTCAACAATTCCCGGATAATTTGGGGGTCTAATATGTTGGTCCTGGCAGCTTTCATGATTCCCATGAGAATGTGCTGGTGCCGCGTTTCAGTATTACACGAAGCTGTTATATTAGGGTTCATTAGATTGATGATATCTTTTAAAAGTTATACAAATTAGTATATAATATGTTAGATTTTTCTGGATATCAATGGTTGAATTGTCGCTTGTTTTAGTGAATAGTCAAATGTAAATAAGAAGTCAACAAGCTCTTTCTCTTACTATAAAATTCTCTTTTAAATTGAGTATTCCCTGCAGTGTTGCTTATATTCACTAGAGTTGTGACTACAGTTCTCCTCTCTGTGATGGTTTTGTCGTCACATATCTCAGTAAAAAGGATCAAATATGGTTCTAACTTTTCATGGAAAGGGTAACGAGCCTTTTCTTTTATTGATACATGTTCGAGATCGTTTAATTTATCATTTTATTATCTTTAGCTACCAAGTATATCGTATCAAAAACAGAAAAATTAGAAAGAAAAAATGATTAAAGCAAGAAAATATGCTTAAGAAGCCTTCTCTCTCTATCTAAAGGCTGCTATCCACGTACAATTTCATTTACAAAAGGTTCAAGTTGATTAAATTCTAAGTCTGCCTCAATTTCTAGATAGCTAAAGCGAATGTTTCTTTTCTTTATAATTGTCTTTGTAAAATTAACTTATTGCTTCTAAAAATATTTGACAAATATTTTTATTTCAATGTAAGGCATTTGTCACATTTATGTGTTATTACGAGGAGTATTTAAGAAATGTCTATTTCTTCCAAAACATCATATATATCTTTGGAGGTGAATCTCCCTAGAACCAGAAAATTTTTTGTTCCCTAAAAATCAACTCCAGGAAATAATTTTCCTTGTTTGTTCTAACATGGAAGAGAACAAAGAAAATACCTCTAGAAAATATGCTTGTAGTAAAGCGAGAGAGAGAGAGAGAGAGAGAGAGAGAGAGAGAGAGAGAGAGAGAGAGAGAGAGAGAGAGAGAGAGAGAGAGAATATTAATAACATTAATTTGCTGAAAAAGATGTGAAGGTTTTGGCTCATTCAAAACCGCTTAGAAGATAACTTTAAAGGTTATGCTGATATGTATGATGGGCCTATTAAGAATGACTATAATTAAATTATGCATATCTATATTCATCTTACATCAAACAACAGAAATAGTTAAGAACGGATTTCTTAATAAAATAAACAAGAAGAATCAAAGATCTTATTTAGTATTAAAAGTTGAAGAAATGAAAGCTATGAACATCATCATCATCATCATCTCCTCCTACGCCCATTGACGCAAATGGCCTCAAGAGGATTCATTGGCTAAATACATCAAAGGACAGCCAGTTCCTTGTGATGACCAGTTCCTCTCTGACTAAGGTAAGTGACCCCTGTCGTCCTTACTGATTCCAATAAAATCATCTGCCAGGCACCAGGAGTAGAAGCTGAAACATTTGCCTATCGCCTTAACCCCAGTCCGTCATCCTGCTGCCAGTGACTTCTTCGAGATTTACTCCTCCAGGTCGAAGTAACGTGAAGTAACTGTACACCCTAATCATGCACAATACTTCGGTGTAATTCATTTACCCTAATATATATATATATATATATATATATATATATATATATATATATATATATATATATATATATATATATATATATATATGTATATATATATATACACACACAGTATTTGCGTGTGAGTGTGTTTGTGGACGCGTGGAAGAAATGTTCAGATACGATCGTTGTCTCTCCCAGAGTCGATATACTGTAGATAGTTCCAATATGCGTGTCTCACGTCCAGCTTGGTCATTAAGAAACCATTCTTGCTTACAGTAGTTGCTATTCTCTATTTTTCCCATTGATTATCTAACACTGGTTTCTGTAACTAAAAAAGGATATAAAAAGCGCTGCATGGGTTTTTTTCAAGAATAAGGCCACTGCTCATAAAGTGGAGCTCTAGAGGGACAATATAATTAAAAAACTTACAATGTTCAATATTTTGGGATGCCGTACCATATTTATAAGTGAATGCTAATATAGATCAAAATACTATATATAGTGTAAAACCAACCCCTGAGGCATATGTATCCTCAAACCATTACAAAAGAAGAATAAAATATTTAATAATCTCAAGTTCGAGGAATTATTCGTGTTACCAACATCGGAACATCCAAGACACAGAGCTATGTGACCACCGGACGTCACACGAGAATCATCGAGAAACATAAGCCCTTCCTCCTTACCTACTCAGTATAAAGACTACATTTCTCAATTCCATTTTGACCAATAACACTTAATGGTGGCTTACCATTCTTGATGATTTCTGTTCGAGTTCCCTGGTTCGCTAATTAAGATGTCTGAATAAAAAATATTAGTGAAGGAATTAAAACGGTTCAGAAACACTCGAATGATCATTATTCTGGTTTTGTCATATGAATAATTCATTTTCATTGATAATTGGACATTTACTTTTCTAGCCACAGAATATATATAGAAAATATTTTAGTCAGCTTAAAAGAATTAGATTTTATATATCTCTTTGTATTTAAATAGGTCGAGTTTTTGCCTTCCTTGTTCTATATCTAAATCATTTGTAAAATGACCTTTCATCGAACTAAGCTTTCGCCTTTTCTTTTCAATAAGTTATTGCAATGAAGCAATATCATTAAAATTATCAAAATTATTATTATTATTAATTTTTTTATAATTATTATCATTAATCCTAAAATTGTTAAAATTACTATTATTACTAAAATTTCTAAAATCATCATTATTAAAATAAAGATTATTATTATTATTAATAAAATTATAAAAGATATTATTATACCGTCTTCAAGTACTCCATCAACGCCTCCACTCTTGACGAAGTAAACAACTATTCAATTGTAAAGGAACAATTGATAGTGTGATTATTATATGTAACATGAACAAAACTTATTCTGCTACCATGCACTTTTCATAAGTTGTTCAATTCTCTTTAAATGAGATTTACCAGTGTGACCCATGTCAAATTATTCTCATGAATTACATAGGATGTAATATACACATCCTTTGGTACTGACGGAAGATTTCTTTATCAGTACTTTTCTCATTGAATAGTTGCTCTTAAAAGCTATACTAAAATTCAGGTACCTTTTATTATATAGGAAATATATATAGATAAATTGCTAATGTATGAAAATTTAAGTAGGCTTTTTACATTATAGGTTTCTTTGTTGATATTACAATTATAATACAATTTCAGAACACTTCAGTTTCTTATTTATATTCCAAATTTCGTTGACTTCATTATCGATATATTCAGGGCTATAAAACTACAATTCCGAATAAATGTGAAGTGAATTCAGATTTATTAACTTTATTACTTCGATCTGAAAAATTTAAGGATAATATCTAACGGTGTTCAATCTATTAAGCAGAAAGGTTGTTGTAGAGCGAATGTCTAAATAATATGCGATCTTCTGGGAATTATTCATTGGATAAATGCTCAAAAGTTTTTTATCAAATCTGTAGATATTGAGTCATAAGATCCAGCAGTAATGATTATAATTTGCAAAACTTACAAGCTCCATCCAATCTTGAAGAGATATCCTGATAAAAGCAATTCTCGTAAAGGTGGGGATTTTCGGTATCCAAAGTCTTTCATAATCAGTTAGTGGCTTTGGTAGTGAGTTCCTCTCTACGGAATGAAATCGTCCTCTCACACTTTCTAATTGTTGCTATCAATAATAACAACAACAACAACAACAATAATAATAATAATAATAATAATAATAATAATAGTAATAATAATAATAATAATAATAATAATAATAATAATAATAATAATAATAATAATAATAATAATGAAAAGAAGAAACAGGTTCACGTCTGATTTCCTGACTTCCGGAAAGTTTATGCGAAATCAGACGTGAGCAACGAGGAAGGGAGATTGGTGTTACTTGTTTACTTGCTTACTTGTTTTGGGTTTAAATCCAACCCTCCACTGAAGTCGAGTGAACTACTTCTCGGGCGGGTCCATATTAATCATCTAACGAAACATTTTCATTATAACTTATACAATTCTTTGATTGTAGCATCTTCCAAATCATATGATCTTGTGAAAAGTAATGTCTAGTTTCTTCTTAAATTCAATTGCTCCCTTTAGGTCCTTCATTTCAGTTGGCAGTTTATTATAATGTCTAGGCGCACAGTAGCTAAAAGCCCTTTCACCAAATTTACTATTTGTTCTAGGTTCAGATAGCCTATGTTTGTCACTCATGTGTCTTATGTTAACATTTGTTTCTAGTTCTAGTTTGTTCAGGCATTCTTTTAGATATTTTGGTTCATTTTGGTTCAGTATCTTAAACGTTAGTAAGAGTAGCTTGTATTCAATTCTCGCTTTTACCGGCACCCAGTGTAATTTAATTAGTGCAGAGGTAACTCTTTCCCTATTGTGTAGTCCTTTTATTAATCTAGCGGCTCTGTTTTGTACTCTCAGAATTTTCTTCAGCTGATTATTTGGTAAGCCATAGAACAGTGAGTTGCAGTAATCAATTCTTGAAAATATGAGGTGATTAATGAGTATGGCCATAGATTTTTCATCTAAGTATTTACTAATAAATGCTATGTTTCTAATATGATAGTTACAATTTCTTACCATATTATTTATATGTTCATTCATTGTCAGTTTATCATCCATGATTACTCCAAGATTTCTGACAGATTTCTTTAGGTCAATGATCGATTGACCTATTTCAATTCTTTGGAAGAATTGGATTCTTTTTCATTTCCAAAAATAATACATTCACTTTTATCTTCATTGTGCTTGAGCTTTTTTGTTAACATCCAAGTCTTAATGTTATTCATTATTTCATGTATCTTTCTTTTAGCTTCATCAACTGATTCTATTGGGAAATAGAATTGTGTATCATCAGCGTATATTTTGAATTTAACTCTGTGAGTTTCAAGTATATTTGCCAGTTCAATCGTGTAAATTTCAAACAGGAGAGGACCCAGTACACTGCCTTGAGGCACCCCTTTGGTTAGTTTTCTTGTCTCAGATTAAACATTTGATATTACTACGTTAACTTTGCGGTTTTCAAGATAACTCACAAACCAGTCATATGCTCGTTCTATGATGCCCACAGCTTTAAGGTCTTCCATCAGATATGTATGTTCTACAGTATCAAATGCTGCACTTATATCAAGCATCACAAGAATGCAACACTTGCCATATGTTATAATTTCTGTTATGTCATTTTTAATCGCTAACACTGTTGTTTCTGTGGAGTAATTTTCTCTGTATGCAGATTGATCATCAGGTATGGCCTTAGATTTTTTTAGATGTTTCCATGTTTGTTCGTGTACAGCAGTTTCAATAATTTTCAAAAAATAGGACAGATTTGATATTGGCCTATATGAACTTAAATTGTCTGCATCACCTTTTCCTTTATACACAGGCTTGATACATGCAACTTTTTCACAATCAGGGAAAACTGCCTGTGTTAGACTCATATTTACCATGTTTCGGTAGGTCTCTTGTAGTCTGGTGAAATTTTCTGTATCTTTTACATCGTTAATTAGAAATGGGTTATCTCCGCAGTAGGTTTTTTTTTTTACTTTCTTTATTAGCTACCCCTGCCAAAAATTCCAATCTATCAGGGTACTGATTATCATATACATGCTTAGGCTAAAATATCCTTTGCTAATACGAAAATTAGGAGCAAATACATTAGTATTGAAAAAAAGGAAATAAGCAACGGAATAGTACTAAACATAAATTACTGGCATCACAGGAAGTTGATGTTTCATAGAATATTATATGGAAAGTCAATCCTTAATAGAACTAGGAATAGCTGTAGGAGCAAAAACTATTTCCCCTTATTTTTTCCCAAGCAATAGTAAATCCTGGAGAGCGCCTTTCCGTGGGAACTGCAGCTTAGCTCATATCCCCTGGAAAAGTCGGCAGAAAAAGCATTTCCAGGAAAGACATTCACATTAAATCTGAAAAGCGAAATACTCAGACATCGTCCGTTTTCCAATTTATGACAAATGCTGTAGACATCAAAGGCAAGTCAAGGATCACTCCGGTTATATTTTTCCTTTTCCCGTACGTCCTTCTCCCTTTTCACATTTCTTGTAGGACCCGTGATGGGGTCTCAAGTGTAGGACCACAAAGGACGAAAAGGAGCCTCTCTTAGTAAATACCAGTTTTCTCTCGCCGACCCAAACTGATGTACGAGATATAAAGGTTCCATCACATTATTACGAAAGTAAATCTACTTTTCTTTTGCTAAACAATATCCGGGTGATCTAAATTCTCGAATATAGTTGATTGTAAGACCAAACTGGTGTCAGGAAAAGAAAACGGTAAAACAAGAATTAGAGAAAATATATAATAAAGATAGAAATAACAGAACCAATATTGTCAGAAATGAGAATTTGACAATGAACAGACTTCCTAAGCGATATCATCATCAGAAATACACCATTGAGAGAAGGTATGACATCTTTAAGGAGAATAATCAATCATAGAAAATATCTATGGCCAGAGAATAATTCTAAATCGGACTAATATATCATATTTACGAATATAGTGTATTTTCCATTATATTCACGATTTTTATAATTAAATTTGGTGTTCCACAGTGGTAAAACGTTATATTAATAAGTAACCAATAATTGAATTATGACACCTAATGCTACTTTCCAAACTACATGGAAGTGTGGGTCAGAATTTTACTTCCATAGCTTTAAACAATTTTGCACTTCCATTTACTAGTCAATTGCATAAAAATTTTTACGTGCTTCGAGTTTTCAGCAATATTCTTATGAATATAAGAATTTCAAAGTAAATTGGTTTGCATTCACAACTATATGATACTCAAAGCTGTGAAGCTATTATCATCAACCATACTGGAAGAAAACGTTGTCCTCTCAACAGTCGGTACGAGAAAGGACAGACCTGCTCTCAGCTCTTAACATTAGTTTACATGAAGGTTCTCTCCTGACTATATAAAGAAGGTTTCACTTTATATATATATATATATATATATATATATATATATATATATATGTGTGTGTGTGTGTGTGTGTGTGTGCATTTATTTACACGTGTATCAGGAGATTTTGAGATACGATTTAGACAGGAAGACCCCATCTCTCCTAATTATTCACAGTATGCCTAGAAGAAGTTTTTAAAATTTACTTTGGAGAAATATAGGCATTAATATTAATGGGGAGTACCTTAACAACTTATGATTTCCAGATGACATAGTTCTGTTTAGTGAATCATTGGAGGAATTGCAAAAGATGATAGATCTTAATAGAGAAAGCAGAAATGTAGGACTTAAAAAGAATACGAGTTAAACTAAGATAATGTTTAATGAAAATGCTGAGAGAACACAAATAAGGGTAGTGGATGAACGTCTAGAGATTGTTAATGAATATACGTACTTAGGACGGACAGTATGTGTTTCTCCAGGACACGAGACTGAAAATAATAATCATGGGATTGAGAACTTTTAGTAAACAAAATTAAATCATGAAAAAGTAAAATGACACTCTCTCTAAAAAGAAAAGTGCTTAATCAAATGGTCCTACCAATAACAACTTATGGATCAGATACTTAGAGCCTTACTAAAACCTTAGAACATTAGCTAGTTACAACTCAAAGAGCTATGGAAAGAATAATGATCGGAATAAAAATAAGAGACAGAAAAAGAGCAACATTGATACAAGAGCAAAATAAGTAGAGCATAATCTTACAACATATAAGAAAAAGAGATGGACATGGGCAATACATATAATGAGAATGAAATGATAAGTGGATATTAAGATTAACTGAAGTCAGAAGTTTGCGGGTGAGGACTGGCATAGAAAAACTAAAAACAGACGCAAGTGGAAGGACTAGTATGAGGATTTTGTTCTGTAGTGGACTAGTAACAGCTAATGATGATGATGATGATGATGATATTAACCAATTTATGTCTATTGCAGGTTTATATTCAATTCTTCTCTCCTTGCATAACATAAACTGATCATCCAATACAAAATCATTCGCAATTTACTCCACATGATCGAATTATTTGACAATATGTTTTAATATCGTATTGATAAACAACTAAATATGATGATCTGTAACCAAGAAAAACCGTCCTAAGTTGCTAACCCATACCAAAAATAATGAGTTTTGTACATGAAAAATTCTGATACAATTATTTCACCTATGCAAACCTCGTCTTTGTTATGCAGCACATCTCTATCAGTCAACAATATTTACTCCACATCCACCCTAAAAGTAGGTTCCCTCAATAGTTTCCTTTTTTTTTTATTTGCATACGATAACAAAACCAATTTCTATAAAATGTTTGACCCAGCAATTACTACACGCCTTCCTTTCATTTTGACTTTGCTACGTTATTCTTCCTTACTTGTGGTCGTTATCTCATCATACATTCTTGTAAACCATATTGTAGTTTGAGTGTATAGGCATGTTCAAAGGTGTGACCGTACATGAAGCTTCGTAACCGAATTTTATATTTTAGCATCAAGCATGATGTCTTTTAAACATGTTTGATTATATATAGGCCATTGTAGCTGAGGAAGAATAAGGTAGCCATGTATAACTACACATGATTAGTCACATAGATACTGTTGTGGATATAAGGGATTCGCGTCTTGAAGAGAAAGGAGTAGGGATTTACCAGGAGTTTGCTG
>NC_090739.1:78055035-78065035 GCF_036898095.1 Palaemon carinicauda
CGTTGTGTCCATGTTAATTGACTTTCGCTTCTAAGTGTGGTTAATATCTCGTTCATCCTTTGCTTTAAAATGTAGACCTTTTTTTTTGTTGACTCTTTACTTGTCTTCTGTGTTTTCGATATTACTTATAAGATTGATATTGTCAGAGAATCCTCTGCTGTTACTACTAAGGTTGTTCTCCTATTAGCTATTTCTGTCCCCATAACACTCAAATCTGCAGTCTCCTTTATCATAAGGGTAAGACCTTTTCTCCAAGTAAAATTTGCACATTGTTGTTTCTCTACTCCCTTGATAATACACCCTTGACTCTTGAATTTGTTTTCACTCCTGCTTTCCTTGTCATTGTTCGTGGCCTATGCCAAAATTTATATGTTTCTGCCCGCATAATGTTCTTTCTCCTTTTCTACTGGTATATTGTTTCCATCTGTTATGGTACAATCTACACTCTGATCATTGGTAGCATTTTGCTGCTGTGGATCTCTTAATTCGTCTAAATGTCCTATTCTCATAACTTTCCCCATTTATTCCTCTTAGTTAATTAACTGTCATATTTTTTTTTATTATCATCGTTCTTCTATCTTGTTCTTCATCTTCCTTATTCTGAGTATCATCCCTTTGTAATTTTTGTTCAATCAGTTTGGTTTTCCACCTGTTTCTACTTTTATACTCCATTTGAGTTTTCTGAAGGCTTTTCATTATCATCATTACTCAAGTCTTTAGTGGCTTTTTTTCTTATCACCTGTCATTCTTTCATTTAATTCTGTTCATTCACTTATTATTGCGTTTAGTTTTACTATATTACGCTGATTATCTATTATTTCTTCAAGCAATGTTTCGTAATTGGCTCTATATTTTTTACATTCCTCTTGTAATGCTTTCATCGTTCTGGCCGTATCTCTATGTTATCTATAATATATTTATTTCGTTCTCATGTTCTTTTACGATCTTATTACTCCTTTTGAGACTATTCAACTGTTTTATTCCCTCAACTTATCACCTACTTGTTCTATCTGAGAGTATTTTTCCCTATAGTTCGTAACTTTATTTTTATTTTTTTCTATATTTTTCCCTTTTACATATACGTCTAAAGATTTATAGCATGTTATAAACCAATCTTAGTTCAACGAAAAAAGGAATCGATGGTTGGCTGATTAACGGGATAATGTAGGATATGGTGATGATTATTATTGTCCGTCCAGCACCCTGCGTTAACCCCCGTTACACTGACGAGAATAGCAATCTACCACACACGCAGGCCTGGTGAAAGGTCAGACAAAAGATTTCTTTAGTATAGCAAGTAAAAATAAGATTTCCTTTAGGCCGTCCCATCCCTGCTTTCAATGGACTTTCGAATTCTATGTTTACAGAGATTCATTACAAAAGATCAGATTATCAAAGGAACCAGGAGCTTGATAAGAAAGAAAATGAAGATAATGTCATACTACCAAACAATAACAATTTCTGGGTATTAGGTATTGTATTTTGCAACAAATGAGTAATGTTACCTCAAAGTAATTTTTTCTTATATGCAGAAAACATTTATTAATGAAAAGCACTTTCCTTCCCCTCATCTCTCTCTCTCTCTCTCTCTCTCTCTCTCTCTCTCTCTCTCTCTCTCTCTCTCTCTCTCTCTCTCTCATATACTTTTAAACCTTATCATTATCTGGTAAAAAAAAGAACTATTTAGATTACCGTTATATTTGATAGCTTCAGAGTATGCACTTTATTTATCTTGGTTTGAACTGATCGATTTTACCTCTTTCTTTCTCTTCCAATAATGACCACAAATAAAGATTACTTTTTTCCGGAAATGTTTATGATAGCAGAGCTTGATATCATCATTGACATGTGCACACAAGGCCTGTTATAGAATGTCGTTTCAATAATCGAATTAATTCATGATATTTGTAGCTACTCGTCAGTTCATCTCAGCATTGTTCAAACATACGAGAAGTAATCAATCAAAATCTATAAAAAACAATTTGTTTTAAGTTAATTACAATCACATTATGGAAGTTCTGGGCTTGCACGTATATTTATTATAATTGCTAATCGAATATATCTTTAAAAAATCAGTGAACATCTACTGATTACTTATTGCAGAAGTGCACGTTTAAATCACTGGGAAAGGGTTTATAAGATAAATTACAACATATTTCATTTAGGAATGAACGAACGGCAAATAACTAACTTTATAGACCAAGTGCGGGATAGCTTTCTACCTTAATTTCTTCTCTGTACTAAGCTTAGTTCGAATGTTTGCCCGGAAGGAAGCACATTTTTTACAAAGAATTTCCCTATGGGTCTGTGACCCCATAACAGAGTGAATTGAATATTAGAAGTTAATATTGGATTATTTGAATATATATATATATATATATATATATATATATATATATATGTATATATATATGTATATATATATTATTATTATTATTATCATTATTATATGATTATGCTTCCGGATCTGGGCACCAAAATATATTATACTATGGCTCGTGACTGGGAACCAAACATATAATATGATATGTACTACTACTGGCAAATTATTCAACATCTCGAATTCAAAACTCACTAATTTGCTTTTACATTACAACTGTTACACTTTAAAATTTTATTACACGAATTCTGAGACAGTTAAATAACTCCTTGACAGTAATATATAAGACACTGAATATCCAAAGGTCTCTTAAGTTCACTCAAAACCAAACTGGGTAATTATTCTTAAGAATTATTTGTAACTTACTATGGCTCTTAACAGGATACGAGCGGAATCTGATTCTAAATAATGGTGATTGGAATAAAGCACTCTTTACAAAAATAAATATATTCTATATAAATTACAACACTTTGAAAGAATTTAGATAAAAACAAAATGAGTCACTCGAAAAAATTAAGTCTGAGCAAAACTTAGATTAAGACAAAATGCTATGATCCGAAAATTATATAAACACTGGACTTTAAATGTTAAATCTAAATAAACCTTAGACAACAACAAAAGAAATACTGCAATGAAAATTATACAAAAACATGAAATTGAATCTGAATAATACAATATTTAGGTTTGACACTTAATGAAAAATAGATAACCAGATCACAGTACAAATGCCTAACACTCCTGCAGGGTCGTTTACAAAATTCTAAGAGAATTTTCATAAGTGCTCACTACACAGTATTTACGGGCACAAAAACACTTTGAGAGGACACAATATAGGTATTGAACACTTTTAAAACAATACTCAGAGTAGAGAGATAGGCGGGCATGGCGATGGCTTAAGGCTGGATTCTCTATCTGTGGTGTTGCCTTTGTATATAAAATGTAGCTGCTTCCAGAAATTTCCAAAATATTTGGGAAGCGTGGGGGCCTTGTCAAGAGGCGAATTAGAGGTTTTAAGGCAAGTCTCAGATGCATACCCTTGCACCCACGAGACGAATCTCCCTGCTAGCTCCGCCCACCCTTCGTCCCCGAAATAAAAAAAAATAACATCCTATCACTAGGTCCTTCGCGAAAATTCCAAGCACGGGGTTCCTCAAAACAATTGCATATTCTCTTACAAACATGATGCAATACCTCATAAAATATAAAAGAACCTTACATAAGCCCTTGTTCCTATCTCGCACGAATCCCACAACACTCAAATAGTTTACATAAGACTTTGTAACAAAATTACTTGAAATAAAAAGTTAAATCTTAAAAATAACCTAAATTTACATAACTAACTTGAATAAAGAATGCAATGAAATTAACGACGAAAGTCGTACATAATCTACATGACACACCTACGTCTACTGAGAGGAGCTCATTTTACAGACTGGCTATTCCTTTTTCAATGCCCTCATAAAATATAAATAAAATCATTAATAGACTACGGTATTTACTCTACACTAGACCAGCTTCGTAAGAATATATACAGTATGTGTATATATATGTATATAATATATATATATATATATATATATATATATATATATTTATATATGTATATAAATTATATACATATATATGTATATATATATCTATATATATATATATATATATGTATATATATATATATATATATATATATATATATATATATATATATATATATATATGTGTGTGTGTGTGTGTGTGTGTGTGTGTGTGCGCTTCAAATTTCTTGTAATATGACCAGGTGGTAATACTAATTCTTCATTTTGCGTATTGAGGTTCTCTTATTATTCCCTGCCCCTTTCATATATATTTTTTTTTCTGTACAAAAAGTATTTATAAAACTTTCGGCAATGAAACTGATTAAAATAAGTCTAAAGATTTTTATTTTTCTCCATACATCAAAATAGCAGTACTTGTTTAAAATAAAATCATGATAAATGTTATTACACTAAGACCAGCCATATCATAATCAACTGTTGCTGCTTTTATCACGTGTCTGATATATCCGAGAGGATATTGTGCTATTATCTTTCTTCGTTCAGCAATCTACACCAAGATTACGTTTGTCAGGTTTCCGTTAACTGTATCGGATTCCACTAAGCTTCAATCAGTGAAGCCGGCATTTCCCTCTGCCACATTCTGAGAAGGTTCTTGAAGTCAGTTAGCGTAAGGGAAGACCAAGAAACATTACGAACATTCGTAACTTTTTATCAATTAGTTTTAGTTACCAATGAATGCAAAATGTTGCTGTTCCATTATATCATTATTTGTGGTAAAATAAATGATTTGTTCGCCGACCGGCCTTAAAAGCCAGAGGTGTTTGAGTGCTGTAAAACTTCTGAAGATATCTGATAGGTTTATCGTCTTGATATCTATGCAAATGGTTTCATCAGACGAACATTGCAAGAAATTATAGGGTCTATAAATTACAGTTATGGTTTCATAAATCGGCATTAGCAATTGAAGAGGATGTGGGCAGATAAAAAGACCACAAAGTTTTAAAACATTTATTTCCTTTTCTGTCAATTTGTCTTCCTATAATGGCTGTGTATCAAGTAAGGAATGGTTTTCTCAGAATCTGATTTAAGGTGAAGGGCAGTTAGGAGACGGTATTGTTTACGAGACATAATTTTGCTGGAGAAAAACGCTTAAAACATTTACAGTTATTAAAAATGCAGTCAATTGATAACACAAGGACTTTAAAGTGTGTGCAGAGAGAGAGAGAGAGAGAGAGAGAGAGAGAGAGAGAGAGAGAGAGAGAGAGAGAGGGTAAAGTTAAGCTATAGATAATTTATAGAAGAGAATTTGGAATACTATTCACCAGCTGAAATGACTTTTTATGTTTTATGGTAGGCAATGATTCATTTCTGACATGAATGATTCGTTCCATTGATTACAAGTTCAGGTTTGAGTTTCAGATTTTGTAAATGCTAACCGGGACTAAAATGCTGAATGCTTATTTTCCTTACACTAACATTGATTTATTGCACAAACAAATACAAAAAGGAATAAATAATTTTACATTATCACAAGAAACAAGATTTAATTAACCACCTATGTCATGTTTAAAAAGAAATTCCTTTTAGTGGCAAAATATTTTGAAAATTATCTAATAATCTATATAATACTATAAAAATGGCATAAACAAAATAAGCTTTCTAGAAGAAGATCGTATTCAGATATGTAAGCAACAGGTGAAACTAGATCAGGAATAACAAGCATATGGAAGTTTGGTAAACCAGTTGGAGTCCTTGCAGCAGGACATCAAACCCGCTATCCATCCTGAGAGTAAGGCAGAGGTACATATGGCAATGTGTCGTCAGCAACGAGAAACTTCCGGTGATATATGATGCTTCAAAACGATATTGCAGATCTGTTGGCAGCTACTAGGTGGACGTTGGCAGATTTAGACAGACTATGTCGTGTCCTGCTGGGGAGCCTTAGCAGCAGGGATGGCAAGCATCCGTGTCTACCAAAAATCGCTCGGCCGTACCTGCATCGTGTAAAAAGAAAAGATTAGTAACTGGGGAAGCCAACGCCACAACCGATATTACTTAAACATTTTTTGGCCCCTGACAACCATTCGAACATTTCTTTGCAGTAGCCCCTAAACTGGAGGCCGACGGGTGTCAGTAAGTGGCTGTATAGGTCGTTGGTTGTTGGGACATTTTGTGAGTGGTGGGTGGTGGGCGGTTTTGTTGCCACTCCAGCATGTCACGTGGTTGGCGTCTGTGTCCTACCGCATGCATGTCAACTTCGGTCGAAGTTGAATAGTTGTCCACTTTATCAGGAGTGGAGGCGTTGATGGAGGTCTTGAACGTGGTGAAGTGGCTGTCCATAAGGACGTCGACTTCGATCATCAGATCCTTCATGGGCAAAATATCGACACTGGGATGGCAGCGCGTACAGGTTTGGGTAGGCACCATACTCAAAAGGCAGGTTGCAGGCGAGCGATACTGGTCATTTTCCAGAGGGCGAGCAAAGCCTTTTGGTTCCCAACAGTTATTGAGAGAGCTGAAAAAGTTTCACTATGCAGTTGGCAGGCGATGGCAAATTGCTACTCCAGGAGGTTTGATTTGAGGGCGTCGTACGGTATTGGGGTGTCCCCTTGCTCTTGCAGCCAATCAAAGGTTTCCGGAAAAGTGTCCTCGAGGGTCACTGCGAGAAAATAATCTGTTTTGGTGCTTGATTGAGTCATGGCCTTTATATGAAAGTGGACTTTAGCACGCTGGAACCAGGCAAATGCTTCTCTGCAGGAGAAGGACGGTAGTTTCAGGGTTGTGGCGTTGATAGTAGAGTCAGTCTAGGAAGGTGGCGTTATCAGATAGTAAGACACAGCAGTGAGGGGGAAGGCGGGAGGGAGCTGGACACTCCGGTGGTCAAATTCAATAATGTGCGAGGCGCCAGTTAGATGATAACTGAGAGGCGAGGTGAATGCAACTAATCTTCATCAAACACAATCAAGCTTAAATACTACGATTTGCAAGCAAGAACGTCACAAAAATTCAAACAAAATTTGCCATGCACTATTAAGTTTATACAGGTTGGTTTATAATAGTGCACCGAAGAGCGCGTGATAAGATTACAATCAAAACCGTTACAGTGTATGAGCGTGTATAAAACACGTGTGGTACATCCTTTACAAATCAGTTGGTAAGCACATAACTGTTAAATGAGCCTGAAAGCTTTTGTGATAAAGCAAAAAGCTTTACTAAGGGTTTAGAAAGGCAAGATATACCTGTTGAACTCGTCTTTTATTCTGGTATATATTACCCTTCCTTGTTATGCCAAAAATCCCTCTTTGGTATGCAAACACTGTTCACTTCAGAAAAAGTCCCATGATGTAGGGGATTGTCTCCTGGGGTTATATTATCATTATTAGTATACTTATTACTGTAATAATGATGATGTATTAGCGGTATTTTTCAAGTCTTTTTGTTTACCAGTTTTACCTCTTTTTCGGTGACTTGTATTTGTTCATCCTTCGCCTCTCAACTCTTTCCTCTGTTTGAAAAAGATCTAATTTTTTTTATATCATTTCTGTTTTCATAACTTACTCAAATTCAGCCTCTTTTAGACAAATTTCTTGAAGATATTTAACAAAAGTATAGATATCAGATTCCCGTATGTCAGCATTTATGGTGTTCAGATTACTTTGGTTTATTTAAAGATCATAATATTTCAATACACAATATGTAAAACCCATAAACATTTCGTTTAAATGTCAAAGTTTATTTTCCTTATCTCTCCTTATATGAGGGTCTTCTCTTCCTATTTGAAATACTGCTCTCATATTGGGTGCGATGTGCATTCTTTTTCTTTTCTTCCCAAGAGAAATGAAATACACAAAACTAAATGAATAATGGCGTACTCCATACTTCTCTGAATACCCCAATTTTCTTTTTCTTTTTTTTGTAAGCCAAGGTGGCATTGCTATCTGTTTTTTATTAGTAACGTATCATCTACGCTTATATTAAGCCTAAATGGAAAAAATGTTACATGCAACTTTCGCCACAGAAATTTATACCTGATATGCGTATAAACCTGAAACCTGAACTTATTGGTAAGAAAATAGGCCTACTTCCAGTAGGAAATATTCTCTTTTGGCTGACGGAGCAGAAACACAACTGATGGCACGACCAGATGACATCAATTACATAACGGGGTTATGACACTGAAACAACGGTAGATCCTATACGCTTAGACGGCAGTGACTGTAAAGATTATATTGCTTTTCTGACTATTCAGTGAAGAAAAACTATTGGGTTTTCAGTTAAAGTTAGTGCAGCACTAATGATTGATAAGATATGTATACCGACAGTACAGAAATAGAAGTTTCAATTGACTGCCCTTGCTTGAAACTAGGGTTTAAATAATTTTAGTCACATGCAGACTTGTGTATGGTACACCTTATCCTGTATTAATTAGATTTAAGTAGACCTATTATGTTCCTGCTGATTACCGCCCAATTTTTATAACTCCCATATTATCTAAAGTTTTTGAGCGCCTTTTGGCAAAACGTCCTAATAAGTATGCTGAAGATAATAATCTGTTCCCTATTTGCAATTAACTTTCTCAAAGGTCTTGGAGCATATGATGCCCTTCTTACTATTTGCAATGTTATGCAGAAATTCCTTGATTGTGGTCAGAAAGTTTGTATAATTGGCCTAGATTTTAATGCTACCTTTGATTGTCTTAATCATGAGTTCCTTGTATTTAAACTCAGACAGTTGAAAGTAGGTGGGTCTTTTCTTAGCATCTTTATTGAATTTTTAAGTAATCGGTTGCAAAGAGTTATTGTTGATCGGCACCATAAAGAGTATATGAATGTGATATCTGGTGTCTTCACCCATTACTTTTAATGATATTAAACATGATGTGGTTTGGCCTTGAAAACAATCCCATTGCATATGCAGATGATGCTACTCACTTTGCCTCAATTCCATCCCATGCATGTATATCTGGGGTTATTGAAGCCTTTGATAGAGATCTAGCTAAAATTAATGAATGGTATAAATTATGGGACACGAAGTTGAACCCTAACAAAACTCAAAGCATGACTGTAATTAGGTCGAGGACAGTGGCTCCTCAACATCCAGATTTCAGCATTGACAATGTTTCTTTAACTATAGGCCTATACGACTCCTTTGAAATTTTAATCGTAATTCTTGATTGCAAATCCTCTTCAGTGGCAAAAAAAAAAGAAAAAAAAAGGGCTTATTGAGCTTCGGGGATCAATCTGTTCTGAAGAAATGCTTTAATACTTTCATTCTACTTGTTTCTCTTGTGTGATCTTAAATTTTTTGGATGAAAACTTACGGTCTGCTAAATTTCTCATTTATGATCCTGATATTAATCTCTGGCACCATCGTTCAGTTACTTCTCTGTGCATGTTGCAAAAGATTTTACATAATTCTGACCATCCTTTGCAGTCAGATCTTCCCAGACAGTACCATCCTCTACGTAATACTAGGTATGCAGTTAATTCATCAGTATTCTAGAAGTTTTATTCCAGGTGCGACCAGATTGTGAAATGATCTTTCTAATCATGTAGTTGAATCGGTGGAATTCCAGAATTGCAGCAAATGTTTTTATGTTGAACAGGCTGACATAAATCTCTCTTCATAGTTTATATTTGTCAGATATGTTTTAACATTATTACAGATCCTAATATACTTTATAGTCTTTATTCATTACTTCTCATATAGATTATCCTTTTATCACTGGGCTATTTCCTTGATGGAGCTCTTGGCCTTATAACATCCTTCTTATCCAACTAGAGTTGGAGCTTAGCTAATAATAATAATAATAATAATAATAATAATAATAATAATAATAATAATAATAATAATAATGATGATGATGATGATTAAAAATCCACAGTTATATATTGTTGTATATTTTTAAAACACATATAGCTTTCGCACTTTTTTCAAAGTGTCTCTTCAGCTGAAAAGGCACCTTGGTAAGAAGTCCGAGAGCTCCTTTGTTTTTAGAATTTACAACGATATATAACTGTGTATCCTTAATACCCAAGATTTTAAGACTAGAAGGTTTTTTCTTCAAGTTAATAACAGTAATGATGAT
>NC_090739.1:78070035-78097535 GCF_036898095.1 Palaemon carinicauda
GTTATGGGGTATGAAGTTGAATCCTAACAAAACTCAAAGTATGATTGTAAGTAGGTCAAGGACGGTGGCTCCTCAACATCCGGATCTCAGTATTGATAATGTTTCTTTAAATTTGTATGACTCTTTCAAAATTTTAGGTGTGATTCTCGACAGCAAATTTACTTTTGAGAAACATATAAGGTCTGTGTCTTCTTCAATTGCACAAAAAATTGGCTTATTGAGAAAGTCTTTTAAGATATTCGGTGATCAATCTATTCTGAAGAAGTGTTTTAATTCTTTTATTCTACCTTGTTTTGAGTATTGTTCTCCTGTCTGGTCTTCAGCTGCTGATTCTCATCTTAATTTGTTGGACAGAAACTTACGGTCTATTAAATTTCTTATTCCTGATCTAGATATTAATCTCTGGCACCGTCGTTCAATTAGTTCATTATGCATGTTGCATAAGATTTTTCATAACTCTGACCATCCTTTACATTCAGATCTCCCTGGACAATTCTATCCTGTTCGTAATACTAGGCTGGCAGTTAATTCTAATAGCCAGGCCTTTTCCATCATAAGACTCAATACTACGCAGTACTCTAGAAGTTTTATTCCAGCTGTTACCAAGTTGTGGAATGATCTTCCTAATCGGGTTGTTGAATCAGTAGAACTTCAAAAGTTCAAAGTTGGAGCAAATGCTTTTTTGTTGACCAGGCGGACATGAGTCTTTTTAAAGTTTATATATGACATATTTGTTTTTGACGTTGTTAATAGTTTATATATGACATATCTGTTATGACATTGTTACTTTTTTTAGAATGATTTACTGTTAATTTGTTCTCTTCAGTTATTTATTTCCTTATTTCCTTTCCTCACTGGGCTATTTTTCCCTATTGGAGCCCCTGGGCTTATAGCATCTTGCTTTTCCAATTAGGGTTGTAACTTGGATAGTAATAATAATAATAATAATAATTAGAGAATTTGAAATTATGAACTACTTTCTCAATATACCAAAAATATTTATAAGAAAATTCACTCGCTCAGACAATTATAGTTCATATTTAAAAATGAATTGATAATTCTAAGTAATTTTTTCATTCATAGGAACTGATAGACTAAATAATGATGTATTTTTAAACGACAATAACATCTTTTAAAGAGTTAATTACTGTATGTTGACTCATAATTACTGTATACCGAATCGGCAAAACCATACAAAAGGGCCATTGTTACATTGTAACATTATTGCCGTTGAAAAACAAATAAAAGCACAAGCCTATTACTATTACTATCGCCCAAAACAAATACACTGAATATAATAGACAATCAGAAAATAAACATAAGCCCTCTAATTTGCGGAACATGTTATTCCCATGGAACATATTGAACTCCACATATGACGCACGTGAAAATGCTAAACCACAATAGATGCAGTAAAACAAACCATGAATCAAAACAAGAAACTGGGATCGTATTAGGACAACCAAAACACTGTAAATGAAATTGATTTAAGAAAATATCTAAAGCACAACATTTCTCTTGTAACAGTGTTTTGTTTATGTTTGAAGGCGGTAAAAAATGTTTTACAATTTATGTGAAGTTCCCATCCGACAAAAAAGGAAATATAATAATTCATATTATCAGAATAAACATAAATGGGTTAACAAATCAAATAATGTCATATGTTGTAATCTAGATTAGGTCACAAGTCGACACAAAAATTGAATTAAATTCAGAGTACTAAGAGAATATCAAACAAAGACTAAGCATATTTCCCATCAAAGGTTTGGTTCCATATGCAAAGGTTAAGGTTAAAGAAACTACTATCTTTGATATAACCTAATCTCATATAGAATCTAAATGGATTTCTTCTTGCAATGCCTCGTATTGGCAAGTAAGGTTTGCTAAATTTATCTAACTAACAACCCACTCTCTCGTCTATATTTTCATATACCTTAACACAGTAAATACCACACTGCAAACACGAAGGTACCCACACCATTATACAGTATATAAAGATGAAAGGCGAACATTGGGCCATTTAATCCCTTCATTTACTCTGAATGGCACATTATGTTACGTGACAGTGTTTCTTGACAATTTGGTGTTGTAATAACAAAAATCCTCTGTTGTGTGCATCTTTGGTCACAGTTTATATTTTAAATCCAATAAGACACCAAGTCAAGATTAAACTCATGTACGATGTTTAATCAAAGCAAATTAGAGTAGCCATCTTTTGGTCTTTTAACTTTTTCTTGCAAAATTATCTAGACTCATAACTTGTCGGATAGAAAGGCGCACCTGTTTATTTTTTTTTTTAAATGTGACAGCTTCAGGTGTATTGTACTTTTATGAAAATGCCGTTATCACTAAGATGCTCTGATATATACTTGATGCAATATCCTCAAATTGCCATTTTCACTTAAATTAATATTTTAAACTTCGAAGCTTTAGTTTCTTAGACATAGAATCTATTGTACTGTCCTTCGTATCTAAGAAAAATTTAGCAATCGTAAAGACAGGTCAACTTCAAAAATTACCAAAATTACCAACTTTTATATTTACCAACTCTTAATTCTGCTGTGTTCTATTTGTTGATGTTAACATTCCAAAAATCAAAACCTGCCAATATATGACAATATTACTCTGGGTTTTGAACTTTGAGTCTCCATTGGTTTCAATGTTATTGTCTCCTAGCCAGCATCATGTCAGGATATTATTTCATTTCTATTTGCACTCGCTGATCTCTCGAACAGTTTAGATTAAGAACATTCATTCTATTTCATAATTCTGCCGTTCTCCTTCAATCCACATATAATTCTTTATAATAATGAAACCCCTTGGTGTTCAAATTACGAAAGTTTATTTGAAAAGCCATAATCATGATAGTATGAGTTTATTCAAAAGCAGAACAATTATGTTTCAGATCGGCAATTTTTATTATTTTCAGCTAATTCCACACGTATCTATGGATGCTTTCATATTAACATTCTAAACTGGAATGAAATAAGAGAAATTATGTTTCAAAGATGATTCAGCCATTGCGGTTTTTTTTCCCCCTTTTTCAGGTGAATTATATTTTTTGTACTTTTCTCTAAGTGTAGTGATTTATTGCTTTTGCCTTTACCGCGTCCTAAAATTTTGATATATCGAGAGACTAAAACTGTAAAACTGAGATAATTACGCAATGGAAATGAAGTGAGCCAAGTGGGAAATAATACCTTCAACGGTGACTTTACTAGTCGCTTTGAATTTGCTCCGCTTGAAAGGAAATGTGAGAGATATATGAATAATAACCTCTTGAGGGACGGTGGAATATTAGAAATAAATGGATCTGAAAAAGAAAGAAAAAAAAACATGTATGTTGCCATTTTGTTTACATGAAATATCATGTTCCCCTCAACTCGATTATAATAATGATCATTGTTCTTAGTGTCTGAAAAAAGATTACGCCTCTGAGAATGTCCAGTAAGCAATACATTATTATTTGATTGATATAACATAAAAGGGGTTTAATAGCCTATCTGATTTTCTGTCAGTGTTAGATTATGTCTGGATGTTGGGGTGCGTGTCTGAGTTACGTCGGATTCCTCAGAAGTCAGTATACTCCTTAACTACGTGTATTGCTATATCCTCAGCTTGAGATCAAAACACACCATTAATGATGAATATGTTACAACCAGAAAGTGCTTCAACAAGTCTTTTTCAGGTCACTGATGTCACTTAACGTGAATTTTAGAAGTTATCACTGTCTAGTTTACTTTGCTTACATTTCCTTATTATTTAAAGGTTTAAAGTTCGTTCATGAATGGCAGATGGAAACACAGGACAGTGCTCTAGAGACTGACCATATCTACATATGACCAACGATCAAGACCCCTCTCCATCACGCTAGGACCAGGGAGGACCAGAGAATAGCTGCTGATGACTCAGAGAGTAGATTTATATGCTCCACAAGCACCCGATCCTAGATCACAAGGAAGGTAAGGTTGCAGAAACGACGAAAAACTATCGAGTTTGACGGGTCTTGAACTCCCATTCATCAGATTACTAGGCAGGGCCGTTTCCAGTAGGCTACCATAACCTAATAGAATTTTTAATTTAATTTGTATTTCAGCTTTTCATCATATTAGGTATCTTTAATCCATCATGGAGGTACATCTAGCAAACGCAATCCAGTTCCTTATCGACTGTTGACTAACATAACACCGACAACCTTTCACCCAACAACTTTCTCCTTAACTTTTTAAAATAACTTGTCATCTTGAGATATATTTCACTCGTACGATACACTAAAAGTAGGTTAATAGATTTAAAACTTTGTTTTCCATTAGCATATTCTTTCAGAGATACTTTTCTCTCTGAAGTGAGACAAGACTCAGATTTTAATAATGCAAGTAGTACGGAATTCCATTCCTTGCGCTGTAACTTATACCTTTGAAGTTTTAATAGCATATATTAAATTTTTGATTCTCAGATTTCCACTGCTTCGCTATATAATTTTGTAGGACAAAACTCAAAAGCCACTGAACTCCGAACAGGTAACTTGATGAATAACAAACAAAATTATGTCGAACTTGAAGAACACAAAAGTCAAATTTATAATCTTCTGTCGCAATAAAAACTGTAAGTACCTTACAGAAAGGCAATTTGCAATGTTATTACGAAAGAGAATGAGCTCATTTCTCTAGCAGAACACCCAACTTTAATTTATGAAGCTTCTGCTTCCAATTATCACTTGAAAACCGACCCTTCTGGAGAGCCCTTGGTAAACAACACACACAGACGTATACAGTGTTTATTTATCTAAGCCTATTTATACTATACACACATATATGAGCGTAAATATTTTATTTATATATTTTATATTCAAGAAATGTATAGCCAGCTTGTAAGGTGGGTCTCCCTCATGTATGATTACGTAAGTGTATGTAAATTACACAAGAATTTCGTCATTCATGTAATTGTATTTTCATTCTATTCATTATCAGTAAATTTACGTTATTTTTGAGAATTAATTTTTTTTCATGTAATTTTGTTACGATGTCTTATGTAAACTTTTATAAGGTATGCTGTATGACACACACGAGGTATGAGCACGAGGGATTTCGTCATTTTTCCCACCTGGTTAGAAAGTGCATGAAAATTCTAGATTAAGTTTTATCTTTTTTGTAATGTTACAAGAGGAAGGTGGCAAGAGTTAGCTGAGAAAGATGCCTCGCCACTGGACATTGGTACCTGTCTTCGACTTGACAAGTTTGCAACATTTGTGCCGTAAAACCCAAGCTTCCAGACGATGTCCTGGAAAGATCTAGATGAATTAAATTGATATATATATATATATATATATATATATATATATATATATATATACACAGTATATGTATACATATATATATATATATATATATATATATATATATATATATATATATATACACAGTATATGTATACATATATATATATACATATATATATATATATATTATATATATATATATATATATATATATATATATATATATATAAAGTTTCTCTGTAGCCTGATGGAGAGAGCCTCTGCAGGGATGTCACGGTCTAGTGATCCATCAAATTAAATGTGATAGCTGAACACTAGACTAGAATAAACGCTTCTAATACCAAAAAATGCAACTTTGAAAGAAGGAAGGTTTGTATCGAACCATGTACTAAGAAATTAATTAATTTTCTGAAATAATTTTGATCAATTTAAATATGTGAAATATTGATTAAAAGAGTAACTGAATCCAATTTTTAAGCAATAGAATATGAGTGATGCTTTGAAATAGACATGGAAAGATGTAGAAACTATCTTACTGTAGCTGGTCGGTCATTGCATCAGCCACCAATGAGGATACTACCGGAAAAAAAAAATTGTAATATCTTCTAAGGACTGACCCTACACTATGAACGGCTCTTTTTTTCCCAAAATACACCGAGTGGTCTAAAATATTTCTTATACATTTAACTCTTTTCTTACAAAGCTGACAAAAGTAAAAGAAAACCTTGGGCAAGAAGTTTATCGATCAACCCTTTATGCCAAGGTCTGCTAAAAACATGATGGATATGAAAAGCGACCGATAAAATTTCAGTAGAGCTTGGCAGAAATAAAACCTAAATTTCAGTTTGAAATACTTTACTGTAACTGAACGTCAAGGTATTACGGGGTTTGATGAAAGGAATAAAAAATTCGTCTTTGAGAAGGGTTGACCGGTGCATGTTTCCATGAAAAGGGAAATGGCATAAATGAAATAACCATTAGATTGATTGATTAAGCGCAGTACTTGAAGAGTTTGCAGTGATAAAAAAACAAATACAATAACCCTTACCTTCATGGACACTGTCCTACAAGCTAATGATGATAGGCATCAATACAAAGTGCAATAAACAAAATATCAGTCTGATATAAACAGTGAACTTGAAAGGCGATTTTCATCACATATCTATTATATTAATATCAAATATGTGGAAGTGTTTTTCCAAACAATTTTTACTGTTTTTTTTTTTTTTTAATGTATTGAAAATTAATGGGCCTTCCTATTGATGTTCTTACAATTGTACATTGGTAAACCAATTCAGATTTAAAACATCAAATAAGCTTCAAGAATATATGAAAGATACAAAGATACAGGTAAAAGTAAAAAATCTTAATTTAATGTTACAACAGACAATATATTCTTGAAAGTTTAAAAATATTAATGAACTAGTGTATTACGCTACGCTACCCGTCAAAAATGACGGCTATGCAGACCCTCTCACCAGGGCATCACTATATATATATATATATATATATATATATATATATATATATATATATATATATATATATATATATATGGTAAAGAAGAGATGATAAATGAAGATTTGAATTCTCTTACTCTTCCTTACACATTTAATGGTCTCAAACTCCAACATTCTTCCTAACAAACAATGATTTTCCATATCCAGAATTGCAAACGATTAATTTACTTTGTTTTAATAGTTTGGAACGCGAAGTAACTTATATTATTCACGGAGAGCCCTTCCAGGTCTTCAGGTCCATTGCCATCCTAGTTCTCTCTGGTAGACTTATAATTGTTTTCACAAGAGGAAATAATGTCATTAGTCCAAACTTGGAGAACAGTTCCGAAAACTTTCCCTGGAGTTAGAGGACATGTTTTTAAGGGTGCTTCTTTTTTTCTTACAAAAGAGGTTGTTCTCCTCTTCGGTGCTCTTTCCAGATAACACTGGACCAAGAAATCCTCCAGGACCTGGACCTACAAATGTTCATTTGACATTAATTTGCAACACTTTTTGTATCTTAAACAAAATCACACTTACGCACCAACACCCAAAACACACTTTGGCGAATTGTATCAGTATGGAGGCATAAACACTGATGCTTGACGTGTGCTTTTACTTCAATTTAAATATCATCATCTCCCCGTACCCCTATTGACACAAAGGGCCTCGGATAGGTTTCGCTAGTCGTCTCTACTCAATAATTGTCCATTCATCATCTCCTACTCCATGCTTCTAGTGCCTTTTGGAACCCAGCTAACCGGTTTGTTAAGTTCTTGGGGAGTGCGAAGAGCATGCCCAAACCATCTACATCTACCCCTCATTATGATCTCATCCACATATGGCACTCGAGTAATCTCTCTTATAGTTTCATTTCTAATCCTGTCCTGCAATTTAACTCTCAATATCCTCCTGAGAGCTTTGCTCTCAAATCTACTAAATCTATTGGAGATTGTTTCATTATCATACCATCAATTTAAACATACATTAACATTTTAGTAAAGGCCGATATACATAAGGACATCGTTTTGCAGTAATCTATTCTAGCAGCTTACCAATGTACGACCAAATAGATTCTAACTTTTACTTAGACCTGCCTTGGCGATTCAAGTTTTTCGTGGTTACTGCCTTCTGCATGTTCTCGTGAACTCCTTACGTTAACCATATTTGTTCCAATTATTTAATGGATAGGGGATTATAATCAAGGACAAAACCTTTTCTAAGTTACCTTGATTTTGTTACTCTCATGGGAATTTAAAAATCCCTTCATTCGAATACAGTTCGTACATTGGCAATGAAGAAAAATAAAAAAATTGTAATCCACTCTCATTGCTCTCTTGATGAGAGAGAGAGAGAGAGAGAGAGAGAGAGAGAGAGAGAGAGAGAGAGAGAGAGAGAGAGAGAGAGAGAGTGTTTTATCGTGACTATGAACAAACGGGTCTGTTTCCCTCGAGCTCGCATTACCAATCAAATATTAATTGCTGGTCTTAATGACTTCCCTTCGGTATTGTTTTTCCCATTTTTTCTGTAATTTGAACATGAGAGACAACAAAGGGCAGGGTTCACGCATATCACTTAGATAGCCCTTCTCTCTAAAAATATATCTTTTGCTAATTAACGACATTTACTTTAAACGATAGCGACCTTCATTAACTGCAATTCTCTGTTACGTGCCACAGTTGTTTTTGTTAAGCTCCATCTTATTCAGTAAGCAAAGAAAAGATAGGGAAGACATGCAATTTTTTTTTTTATACACTATCATTCATGTTTAAGCAAAATACTTGAATTCTAAACCCCTTTAAATTTAAAACTATTAGATATTTCAGAAAAATGACAAATTCCGTCCTGGAGCCAATGAAGAAATTGGTACCTTCACAGATAGGCTCTTTGCCGTATTTTTTGAGATCGACAGTTTATTTATGATATCTCGATGTGGAATAACATCACTGACCCTGCAGAATTACAAGATGGGTTACTTGCCCATAAGCCGTAAAGGAATAATAATTAATATTATGATTTTTGGTAATCAGTGCATCAAGGTTAGTTATTCATTCGCTAAAGTACAATTACGCTAGTCTTGTCAGTCGAACATGATCAGGACTTGAAAGATAAAAGTGGAAAAAGTTATTCATAAGTAGACATCTGTCTGGATTGTCCTGGGCAATTTGTAACTTCACCATGTCACAGTAGCTTTCCATTCTCCCAGTCTATTAATTTTATTCATCTGGAAGTGATCATAACGTTTCTGATGCTGTCTGAATAGAGTTTTTGCATTAATTTTATTCATGTGGTACGATTATAACGTTTCAGATGCTGTCTAAATAGAGTTTTTACATTAATTTTATACATCTGGAAGCGATTTTAACATTTCAAATGCTGTCTCAATAGAGTTTTTGCATTAATTTATTTCATCTGGAAGCGATTTTAATATTTCAAATGCTGTCTCAATAGAGTTTTTGCATTAATTCTATTCACCTGGAAGAGATTTTAACGTTTCAGATGCCAACTCAATAGAGTTTTTGCATTAATTCTATTCATCTGGAAGAGATTTTAACGTTTCAGATGTTAACTCAATAGAGTTTTTGCATTAATTCTATTAATCTGGAAGCGATTTTAACGTTTCAGATGCTGTCTCAATAAAGTTTTTGTATTAAGTTTATTCATTAGGAAGCGATTTTAACGTTTCAGATTCTGTCTCAATAGAGTTTTTGCATTAATTTTATTCATTTGGAAGCGATTTTAACGTTTCAGATTCTGTCTCAATAGAGTTTTTGCATTAATTTTATTCATTTGGAAGCGATTTTAACGTTTCAGATTCTGTCTCAATAGAGTTTTTGCATTAATTTTATTCATTTGGAAGCGATTTTAACGTTTCAGATTCTGTCTCAATAGAGTTTTTGCATTAATTTTATTGATTTGGAAGCGATTTTAACGTTTCAGATTCTGTCTCAATAGAGTTTTTGCATTAATTTTATTGATTTGGAAGCGATTTTAACGTTTCAGATTCTGTCTCAATAGAGTTTTTGCATTAATTTTATTGATTTGGAAGCGATTTTAACGTTTCAGATGCTGTCTCAATAAAGTTTTTGTATTAAGTTTATTCATTAGGAAGCGATTTTAACGTTTCAGATTCTGTCTCAATAGAGTTTTTGCATTAATTTTATTCATTTGGAAGCGATTTTAACGTTTCAGATTCTGTCTCAATAGAGTTTTTGCATTAATTTTATTGATTTGGAAGCGATTTTAACGTTTCAGATTCTGTCTCAATAGAGTTTTTGCATTAATTTTATTCATTTGGAAGCGATTTTAACGTTTCAGATTCTGTCTCAATAGAGTTTTTGCATTAATTTTATTGATTTGGAAGCGATTTTAACGTTTCAGATGCTGTCTCAATAAAGTTTTTGTATTAAGTTTATTCATTAGGAAGCGATTTTAACGTTTCAGATTCTGTCTCAATAGAGTTTTTGCATTAATTTTATTCATTTGGAAGCGATTTTAACGTTTCAGATTCTGTCTCAATAGAGTTTTTGCATTAATTTTATTCATTTGGAAGCGATTTTAACGTTTCAGATTCTGTCTCAATAGAGTTTTTGCATTAATTTTATTGATTTGGAAGCGATTTTAACGTTTCAGATGCTGTCTCAATAAAGTTTTTGTATTAATTTTATTGATTTGGAAGCGATTTCAACGTTTCAGATGGTGTCTAAATAGAGTTTTTCATTAATTTTATTCATCTGGAAGCGATTTTAACGTTTCATATGTTGTCTCAATAGAGATTTTGTATCAATTTTTTTTCATTTGGAAGCAATTTTGACGTTTCAGATGCTGTCTGAATAGAGCTTTTCATTAATTCTTTTCATTAATTCTTTTCATCAGGAAGCGATTTTAACATTCCATATGCTGTCCCAATAAAGTTATTTCATTGATTTTATACATCTGGAAGGGAATTCAACGTTTCAGATGCTGTCTCAATAGAGTGTTTGCATTAATTTTAATCATTTGGATGCGAGTTTAACATTTCAGATGCTGTTTCAATAGAGTTTTTTTTATTATTTTATTTATCTGGAAGAGTTTTTAACGTTTCAGATGCTGTCTCAATAGTGTTTCTGCATTAATTTTATTCATTTGGAAGCGATTTTAACATTTCAGATTCCGTCTCAATAGAGTTTTTGCATTAATTTTATTCATCTGAAAGCGATTTTACCGTTTCTGATGCTGTCTCAATAGAGTTTTTTCATTAATTTTATTCATCCTGAAGTGATTTTAACTTTTCAGATGCTGTCTTGATAAAGTTTTTGCATAAATTTTATTCATCTGCAAGCGATTTTATCGTTTCAGATGCTGTCTCAATAGAGTTTTTGCATTAATTTTATTCATTTTGAAGCGATTTTAACGTTTCAGATACTGTCTCTGTAGAGTTTTTGCATTGGTTTTATGCATCTTGAAGCGATTTTAACGTTTCAAATGCTGTCTCAATAGAGTTTTTACATAAATTCTATTCATCTAGAAGCGATTATAATGTTTCAGATGCTGTCTCAATAGAGTTTTTGCATTAATTTTATTAATGAGGAAGCTATTTTAACGTTTCTGACGCTGTCTCAATAGAGTTTTTTCATTAATTTTATTCATCCTGAAGTGATTTTAACTTTTCAGATGCTGTCTTGATAAAGTTTTTGCATAAATTTTATTCATCTGCAAGCGATTTTATCGTTTCAGATGCTGTCTCAATAGAGTTTTTGCATTAATTTTATTCATTTTGAAGCGATTTTAACGTTTCAGATACTGTCTCTGTAGAGTTTTTGCATTGGTTTTATGCATCTTGAAGCGATTTTAACGTTTCAAATGCTGTCTCAATAGAGTTTTTACATAAATTCTATTCATCTAGAAGCGATTATAATGTTTCAGATGCTGTCTCAATAGAATTTTTGCATTAATTTTATTCATTTGGAAGCGATTAAAACGTTTCAGATTCTGTCTCAATAGAGTTTTTGCATTAATTTTATTGATTTGGAAGCGATTTTAACGTTTCAGATGCTGTTTCATCAGAGTTTTTGCATTAATTTTATTCACCTGGAAGCAATTTTAACGTTTCATATGCTGGTTCAATAGAGATTTTGCATTAATTTTTTTTTATTTGGAAGCAATTTTAACGTTTCAGATGCTGTCTGAATAGAGTTTTTCATTAATTCTATTCATCAGGAAGCGATATTAACATTCCATATGCTGTCTCATCTGAAAGCCATTTTAAAGTTTCTGATGTTGTCTCAATTGAGTTTTTGGATTAATTTTATTCTTCTGGAAGCGATTTTAACTTTTCTGATGCTGTGTCAATAAAGTTTTTGCATTACTTTTATTTATCTGGAACCGATTTTAACGTTTCTGATTCTGTCTCAAGAGAGGTTTTGCATGAATTTCATTCATCTAATAGCGATTTTAACGTTCCAGATGCTGTTTCAATAGAGTTTTTGCATTAATTTTATTCATCTGGTACGATTATAACGTTTCAGATGCTGTCTCAGTAGAGTTTTTGCATTAATTTTATTCATCTGGAAGCTATTTTAACTTTTCTGATGCTGTGTCAATAGAGTTTTTGTATTGATTTTATTCATCTGGAACCGATTTTAACGTTTCTGATGCCGTCTCAATAGAGCTTTTGCATTAATTTTATTAATCTGGAAGCGATTTTAACTTCTTTGATGCTGTGTCAATAGAGGTTTTGCATTAATTGTATCCATCTGGAAGTGATTTTAAAATTTCTGTTGTTGTCTAGATAGAGTTTTTGCATTAATTCTATTCATCTGGAAGCGATTTTAACGTTTCTGATGCTGTCTCAATAGAGTTTTTTTTTTATTATTTTATTTATCTGGAAGAGTTTTTAACGTTTCAGATGCTGTCTCAATAGAGGTTTTGCATTAATTTAATCATTCTGGAAGCGATTTTAACGTTTCAGATGCTGTCTCAATAGAGTTTTTTTTTATTATTTTATTTATCTGGAAGAGTTTTTAAGGTTTCAGATGCTGTCTCAATAGAGTTTTTTTTTTATTATTTTATTTATCTGGAAGCGATTTTAACGTTTCAGATGCTGTCTCAATAGAGTTTTTTTTATTATTTTATTTATCTGGAAGCGATTTTAACGTTTCAGATGCTGTCTCAATAGAGTTTTTGCATTGATGATTTTATTCATCTGGAACCGATCATAATGTCTCAGATGGTGTCTAAATAGAGTTTTTGTATTAATTTTTTTCATCTGGAAGCGATTATAACGTTTCTGATGCTGAATCAATAGAGTTTTTGCATTAATTTTATTCACCTGGAAGCGATTATAACGTTTCTGATGGTGTCTCAATAGAGTTTTTGCATTAATTTAATCATTCTGGAAGCGATTTTAACGTTTCAGCTGCTTTCTCAATAGAGTTTTTTTTTATTATTTTATTTATTTGGAAGAGTTTTTAATGTTTCAGATGCTGTCTCAATAGAGTTTTTGCATTAATTTAATCATTCTGGAAGCAATTTCAACGTTTCAGATGCTGTCTCAATGGAGTTTTTTTTTATTATTATATTTATGTGGAAGAGTTTTTAACGTTTCAGATGCTGTCTCAATAGAGTTTTTTTTTATTATTTTATTTATCTGGAAGAGTTTTCACGTTTCAGATGCTGTCTCAATAGAGTTTTTGCATTAATTTAATCATTCTGGAAGCGATTTTAACGTTTCAGATGCTGTCTCAATAGAGTTTTTTTTATTATTTTATTTATCTGGAAGAGTTTTTCACGTTTCAGATGCTGTCTCAATAGAGTTTTTGCAATAATTTAATCATTCTGGAAGCGATTTTAACGTTTCAGATGCTGTCTCAATAGAGTTTTTTTTATTATTTTATTTATCTGGAAGAGTTTTTCACGTTTCAGATGCTGTCTCAATAGAGTTTTTGCATTAATTTAATCATTCTGGAAGCGATTTTAACGTTTCAGATGCTGTCTCAATAGAGTTTTTTTTTATTATTTTATTTATATGGAAGAGTTTTTAACGTTTCAAATGCTGTCTCAATAGAGTTTTTTTTATTATTTTATTTATCTGGAAGAGTTTTTCACGTTTCAGATGCTGTCTCAATAGAGTTTTTGCATTAATTTAATCATTCTGGAAGCGATTTTAACGTTTCAGATGCTGTCTCAATAGATTTTTTTTTTATTATTTCATTTATCTGGAAGAGTTTTTCACGTTTCAGATGCTGTCTCAATGGAGTTTTTGCATTAATTTAATCATTCTGGAAGCGATTTTAACGTTTCAGATGCTGTCTCAATAGAGTTTTTTTTTATTATTTTATTTATCTGGAAGAGTTTTTAACGTTTCAGATGCTGTCTCAATAGAGTTTTTGCATTAATTTAATCATTCTGGAAGCGATTTTAACGTTTCAGATGCTGTCTCAATAGAGTTTTTGCATTAATTTAATCATTCTGGAAGCGATTTTAACGTTTCAGATGCTGTCTCAATAGAGTTTTTTATTATTTTATTTATCTGGAAGAGTTTTTCACGTTTCAGATGCTGTCTCAATAGAGTTTTTGCATTAATTTAATCATTCTGGAAGCGATTTTAACGTTTCAGATGCTGTCTCAATAGAGTTTTTTTTTTATTATTTTATTTATCTGGAAGAGTTTTTCACGTTTCAGATGCTGTCTCAATAGAGTTTATGCATTAATTTAATCATTCTGGAATCGATTTTAACGTTTCAGATGCTGTCTCAATAGTTTTTTTTATTATTTTATTTATCTGGAAGAGTTTTTCACGTTTCAGGTGCTGTCTCAATAGAGTTTTTGCATTAATTTAATCATTCTGGAAGCGATTTTAACGTTTCAGATGCTGTCTCAATAGAGTTTTTTTTTATTATTTTATTTATCTGGAAGAGTTTTTCACGTTTCAGATGCTGTCTCAATGGAGTTTTTGCATTAATTTAATCATTCTGGAAGCGATTTTAACGTTTCAGATGCTGTCTCAATAGAGTTTTTTTTATTATTCTATTTATCTGGAAGAGTTTTTCACGTTTCAGATGCTGTCTCAATAGAGTTTATGCATTAATTTAATCATTCTGGAAGCGATTTTAACGTTTCAGATGCTGTCTCAATAGTTTTTTTTATTATTTTATTTATCTGGAAGAGTTTTTCACGTTTCAGGTGCTGTCTCAATAGAGTTTTTGCATGAATTTAATCATTCTGGAAGCGATTTTAACGTTTCAGATGCTGTCTCAATAGAGTTTTTGCATTAATTTAATCATTCTGGAAGCGATTTTAACGTTTCAGATGCTGTCTCAATAGAGTTTTTGCATTAATTTAATCATTCTGGAAGCGATTTTAACGTTTCAGATGCTGTCTCAATAGAGTTTTTTATTATTTTATTTATCTGGAAGAGTTTTTCACGTTTCAGATGCTGTCTCAATAGAGTTTTTGCATTAATTTAATCATTCTGGAAGCGATTTTAACGTTTCAGATGCTGTCTCAAAAGAGTTTTTTTTTATTATTTTATTTATCTGGAAGAGTTTTTCACGTTTCAGATGCTGTCTCAATAGAGTTTATGCATTAATTTAATCATTCTGGAAGCGATTTTAACGTTTCAGATGCTGTCTCAATAGTTTTTTTTATTATTTTATTTATCTGGAAGAGTTTTTCACGTTTCAGGTGCTGTCTCAATAGAGTTTTTGCATTAATTTAATCATTCTGGAAGCGATTTTAACGTTTCAGATGCTGTCTCAATAGAGTTTTTTTTTTTATTATTTTATACATCTGGAAGAGTTTTTAACGTTTCAGATGCTGTCTCAATAGAGTTTTTTTTTATTATTTTATTTATCTGGAAGAGTTTTTTACGTTTCAGATACTGTCTCAATAGAGTTTTTGCATTAATTTAATCATTCTGGAAGCGATTTTAACGTTTCAGAAGCTGTCTCAATAGAGTTTTTTTTTATTATTTTATTTATCTGGAAGAGTTTTTCACGTTTCAGATGCTGTCTCAATAGAGTTTTTGCATTAATTTAATCATTCTGGAAGCGATTTTAACGTTTCAGAGGCTGTCTCAATAGAGTTTTTTTTATTATTTTATACATCTGGAAGAGTTTTTCACGTTTCAGATGCTGTCTCAATAGAGTTTTTGCATTAATTTAATCATTCTGGAAGCGATTTTAACGTTTCAGATGCTGTCTCAATAGAGTTTTTTTTATTATTTTATTTATCTGGAAGATTTTTTCACGTTTCAGATGCTGTCTCAATAGAGTTTTTGCATTAATTTAATCATTCTGGAAGCGATTTTAACGTTTCAGAGGCTGTCACAATAGTTTTTTTTTTTATTATTTTATTTATCTGGAAGAGTTTTTCACGTTTCAGATGCTGTCTCAATAGAGTTTTTGCATTAATTTAATCATTCTGGAAGCGATTTTAACGTTTCAGATGCTGTCTCAATAGTTTTTTTTTATTATTTTATTTATCTGGAAGAGTTTTTCACGTTTCAGATGCTGTATCAATAGAGTTTTTGCATTAATTTAATCATTCTGGAAGCGATTTTAACGTTTCAGATGCTGTCTCAATAGAGTTTTTGCATTAATTTAATCATTCTGGAGGCGATTTTAACGTTTCAGATGCTGTCTCAATAGAGTTTTTTTTTTATTATTTTATCTGGAAGAGTTTTTCACGTTTCAGATGCTGTCTCAATAGAGTTTTTGCATTAATTTAATCATTCTGGAAGCAATTTTAACGTTTCAGATGCTGTCTCAATAGAGTTTTTTTTATCATTTTATTTATCTGGAAGAGTTTTTCACGTTTCAGATGCTGTCTCAATAGAGTTTTTGCATTAATTCAATCATTCTGGAAGCGATTTTAACGTTTCAGATGCTGTCTCAATAGAGTTTTTTTTTTATTATTTTATTTATCTGGAAGAGTTTTTCACGTTTCAGATGCTGTCTCAATAGAGTTTTTGCATTAATTTAATCATTCTGGAAGCGATTTTAACGTTTCAGGTGCTGTCTCAATAGAGTTTTTTTTATTATTTTATTTATCTGGAAGAGTTTTTCACGTTTCAGATGCTGTCTCAATAGAGTTTTTGCATTAATTTAATCATTCTGGAAGCGATTTTAACGTTTCAGATGCTGTCTCAATAGTTTTTTTTATTATTTTATTTATATGGAAGAGTTTTTAACGTTTCAAATGCTGTCTCAATAGAGTTTTTTTTATTATTTTATTTATCTGGAAGAGTTTTTCACGTTTCAGATGCTGTCTCAATAGAGTTTTTGCATTAATTTAATCATTCTGGAAGCGATTTTAACGTTTCAGATGCTGTCTCAATAGAGTTTTTGCATTAATTTAATCATTCTGGAAGCGATTTTAACGTTTCAGATGCTGTCTCAATAGAGTTTTTTTTTTATTATTTTATTTATCTGGAAGAGTTTTTAACGTTTCAGATGCTGTCTCAATAGAGTTTTTGCATTAATTTAATCATTCTGGAAGCGATTTTAACGTTTCAGATGCTGTCTCAATAGAGTTTTTGCATTAATTTAATCATTCTGGAAGCGATTTTAACGTTTCAGATGCTGTCTCAATAGAGTTTTTTATTATTTTATTTATCTGGAAGAGTTTTTCACGTTTCAGATGCTGTCTCAATAGAGTTTTTGCATTAATTTAATCATTCTGGAAGCGATTTTAACGTTTCAGATGCTGTCTCAATAGAGTTTTTTTTATTATTTTATTTATCTGGAAGAGTTTTTCACGTTTCAGATGCTGTCTCAATAGAGTTTATGCATTAATTTAATCATTCTGGAAGCGATTTTAACGTTTCAGATGCTGTCTCAATAGTTTTTTTTATTATTTTATTTATCTGGAAGAGTTTTTCACGTTTCAGGTGCTGTCTCAATAGAGTTTTTGCATTAATTTAATCATTCTGGAAGTGATTTTAACGTTTCAGATGCTGTCTCAATAGAGTTTTTTTTATTATTTTATTTATCTGGAAGAGTTTTTCACGTTTCAGATGCTGTCTCAATAGAGTTTTTGCATTAATTTAATCATTCTGGAAGCGATTTTAACGTTTCAGATGCTGTCTCAATAGAGTTTTTTTTTTTATTATTTTATTTATCTGGAAGAGTTTTTCACGTTTCAGATGCTGTCTCAATGGAGTTTTTGCATTAATTTAATCATTCTGGAAGCGATTTTAACGTTTCAGATGCTGTCTCAATAGAGTTTTTTTTATTATTTTATACATCTGGAAGTTTTTAACGTTTCAGATGCTGTCTCAATAGAGTTTTTTTTTATTATTTTATTTATCTGGAAGAGTTTTTCACGTTTCAGATGCTGTCTCAATAGAGTTTTTTTTATTATTTTATTTATCTGGAAGAGTTTTTCACGTTTCAGATACTGTCTCAATAGAGTTTTTGCATTAATTTAATAATTCTGGAAGCGATTTTAACGTTTCAGAGGCTGTCTCAATAGAGTTTTTTTTATTATTTTATTTATCTGGAAGAGTTTTTCACGTTTCAGATGCTGTCTCAATAGAGTTTTTTTTTATTATTTTATTTATCTGGAAGAGTTTTTCACGTTTCAGATACTGTCTCAATAGAGTTTTTGCATTAATTTAATCATTCTGGAAGCGATTTTAACGTTTCAGAGGCTGTCTCAATAGAGTTTTTTTTATTATTTTATTTATCTGGAAGAGTTTTTCACGTTTCAGATGCTGTCTCAATAGAGTTTTTGCATTAATTTAATCATTCTGGAAGCGATTTTAACGTTTCAGAGGCTGTCTCAATAGAGTTTTTTTTATTATTTTATACATCTGGAAGAAGTTTTCACGTTTCAGATGCTGTCTCAATAGAGTTTTTGCATTAATTTAATCATTCTGGAAGCGATTTTAACGTTTCAGATGCTGTCTCAATAGAGTTTTTTTTATTATTTTATTCATCTGGAAGAGTTTTTCACGTTTCAGATGCTGTCTCAATAGAGTTTATGCATTAATTTAATCATTCTGGAAGCGATTTTAACGTTTCAGATGCTGTCTCAATAGTTTTTTTTATTATTTTATTTATCTGGAAGAGTTTTTCACGTTTCAGGTGCTGTCTCAATAGAGTTTTTGCATGAATTTAATCATTCTGGAAGCGATTTTAACGTTTCAGATGCTGTCTCAATAGAGTTTTTGCATTAATTTAATCATTCTGGAAGCGATTTTAACGTTTCAGATGCTGTCTCAATAGAGTTTTTGCATTAATTTAATCATTCTGGAAGCGATTTTAACGTTTCAGATGCTGTCTCAATAGAGTTTTTTATTATTTTATTTATCTGGAAGAGTTTTTCACGTTTCAGATGCTGTCTCAATAGAGTTTTTGCATTAATTTAATCATTCTGGAAGCGATTTTAACGTTTCAGATGCTGTCTCGAAAGAGTTTTTTTTTATTATTTTATTTATCTGGAAGAGTTTTTCACGTTTCAGATGCTGTCTCAATAGAGTTTATGCATTAATTTAATCATTCTGGAAGCGATTTTAACGTTTCAGATGCTGTCTCAATAGTTTTTTTTATTATTTTATTTATCTGGAAGAGTTTTTCACGTTTCAGGTGCTGTCTCAATAGAGTTTTTGCATTAATTTAATCATTCTGGAAGCGATTTTAACGTTTCAGATGCTGTCTCAATAGAGTTTTTTTTTATTATTTTATACATCTGGAAGAGTTTTTAACGTTTCAGATGCTGTCTCAATAGAGTTTTTTTTATTATTTCATTTATCTGGAAGAGTTTTTCACGTTTCAGATGCTGTCTCAATAGAGTTTTTTTTTATTATTTTATTTATCTGGAAGAGTTTTTTACGTTTCAGATACTGTCTCAATAGAGTTTTTGCATTAATTTAATCATTCTGGAAGCGATTTTAACGTTTCAGAGGCTGTCTCAATAGAGTTTTTTTTTATTATTTTATTTATCTGGAAGAGTTTTTCACGTTTCAGATGCTGTCTCAATAGAGTTTTTGCATTAATTTAATCATTCTGGAAGCGATTTTAACGTTTCAGAGGCTGTCTCAATAGAGTTTTTTTTATTATTTTATACATCTGGAAGAGTTTTTCACGTTTCAGATGCTGTCTCAATAGAGTTTTTGCATTAATTTAATCATTCTGGAAGCGATTTTAACGTTTCAGATGCTGTCTCAATAGAGTTTTTTTTATTATTTTATTTATCTGGAAGATTTTTTCACGTTTCAGATGCTGTCTCAATAGAGTTTTTGCATTAATTTAATCATTCTGGAAGCGATTTTAACGTTTCAGAGGCTGTCACAATAGTTTTTTTTTTTATTATTTTATTTATCTGGAAGAGTTTTTCACGTTTCAGATGCTGTCTCAATAGAGTTTTTGCATTAATTTAATCATTCTGGAAGCGATTTTAACGTTTCAGATGCTGTCTCAATAGTTTTTTTTTATTATTTTATTTATCTGGAAGAGTTTTTCACGTTTCAGATGCTGTATCAATAGAGTTTTTGCATTAATTTAATCATTCTGGAAGCGATTTTAACGTTTCAGATGCTGTCTCAATAGAGTTTTTGCATTAATTTAATCATTCTGGAGGCGATTTTAACGTTTCAGATGCTGTCTCAATAGAGTTTTTTTTTATTATTTTATCTGGAAGAGTTTTTCACGTTTCAGATGCTGTCTCAATAGAGTTTTTGCATTAATTTAATCATTCTGGAAGCAATTTTAACGTTTCAGATGCTGTCTCAATAGAGTTTTTTTTATCATTTTATTTATCTGGAAGAGTTTTTCACGTTTCAGATGCTGTCTCAATAGAGTTTTTGCATCAATTCAATCATTCTGGAAGCGATTTTAACGTTTCAGATGCTGTCTCAATAGAGTTTTTTTTTTATTATTTTATTTATCTGGAAGAGTTTTTCACGTTTCAGATGCTGTCTCAATAGAGTTTTTGCATTAATTTAATCATTCTGGAAGCGATTTTAACGTTTCAGGTGCTGTCTCAATAGAGTTTTTTTTATTATTTTATTTATCTGGAAGAGTTTTTCACGTTTCAGATGCTGTCTCAATAGAGTTTTTGCATTAATTTAATCATTCTGGAAGCGATTTTAACGTTTCAGATGCTGTCTCAATAGTTTTTTTTTATTATTTTATTTATATGGAAGAGTTTTTAACGTTTCAAATGCTGTCTCAATAGAGTTTTTTTTATTATTTTATTTATCTGGAAGAGTTTTTCACGTTTCAGATGCTGTCTCAATAGAGTTTTTGCATTAATTTAATCATTCTGGAAGCGATTTTAACGTTTCAGATGCTGTCTCAATAGAGTTTTTGCATTAATTTAATCATTCTGGAAGTGATTTTAACGTTTCAGATGCTGTCTCAATAGAGTTTTTTTTTTATTATTTTATTTATCTGGAAGAGTTTTTAACGTTTCAGATGCTGTCTCAATAGAGTTTTTGCATTAATTTAATCATTCTGGAAGCGATTTTAACGTTTCAGATGCTGTCTCAATAGAGTTTTTGCATTAATTTAATCATTCTGGAAGCGATTTTAACGTTTCAGATGCTGTCTCAATAGAGTTTTTGCATTAATTTAATCATTCTGGAAGCGATTTTAACGTTTCAGATGCTGTCTCAATAGAGTTTTTTATTATTTTATTTATCTGGAAGAGTTTTTCACGTTTCAGATGCTGTCTCAATAGAGTTTTTGCATTAATTTAATCATTCTGGAAGCGATTTTAACGTTTCAGATGCTGTCTCAATAGAGTTTTTTTTATTATTTTATTTATCTGGAAGAGTTTTTCACGTTTCAGATGCTGTCTCAATAGAGTTTATGCATTAATTTAATCATTCTGGAAGCGATTTTAACGTTTCAGATGCTGTCTCAATAGTTTTTTTTATTATTTTATTTATCTGGAAGAGTTTTTCACGTTTCAGGTGCTGTCTCAATAGAGTTTTTGCATTAATTTAATCATTCTGGAAGTGATTTTAACGTTTCAGATGCTGTCTCAATAGAGTTTTTTTTATTATTTTATTTATCTGGAAGAGTTTTTCACGTTTCAGATGCTGTCTCAATAGAGTTTTTGCATTAATTTAATCATTCTGGAAGCGATTTTAACGTTTCAGATGCTGTCTCAATAGAGTTTTTTTTTTTATTATTTTATTTATCTGGAAGAGTTTTTCACGTTTCAGATGCTGTCTCAATGGAGTTTTTGCATTAATTTAATCATTCTGGAAGCGATTTTAACGTTTCAGATGCTGTCTCAATAGAGTTTTTTTTTATTATTTTATACATCTGGAAGTTTTTAACGTTTCAGATGCTGTCTCAATAGAGTTTTTTTTTATTATTTTATTTATCTGGAAGAGTTTTTCACGTTTCAGATGCTGTCTCAATAGAGTTTTTTTTATTATTTTATTTATCTGGAAGAGTTTTTCACGTTTCAGATACTGTCTCAATAGAGTTTTTGCATTAATTTAATCATTCTGGAAGCGATTTTAACGTTTCAGAGGCTGTCTCAATAGAGTTTTTTTTATTATTTTATTTATCTGGAAGAGTTTTTCACGTTTCAGATGCTGTCTCAATAGAGTTTTTTTTATTATTTTATTTATCTGGAAGAGTTTTTCACGTTTCAGATACTGTCTCAATAGAGTTTTTGCATTAATTTAATCATTCTGGAAGCGATTTTAACGTTTCAGAGGGTGTCTCAATAGAGTTTTTTTTTATTATTTTATTTATCTGGAAGAGTTTTTCACGTTTCAGATGCTGTCTCAATAGAGTTTTTGCATTAATTTAATCATTCTGGAAGCGATTTTAACGTTTCAGAGGCTGTCTCAATAGAGTTTTTTTTATTATTTTATACATCTGGAAGAAGTTTTCACGTTTCAGATGCTGTCTCAATAGAGTTTTTGCATTAATTTAATCATTCTGGAAGCGATTTTAACGTTTCAGATGCTGTCTCAATAGAGTTTTTTTTATTATTTTATTTATCTGGAAGAGTTTTTCACGTTTCAGATGCTGTCTCAATAGAGTTTTTGCATTAATTTAATCATTCTGGAAGCGATTTTAACGTTTCAGATGCTGTCTCAATAGAGTTTTTTTTTTATTATTTTATTTATCTGGAAGAGTTTTTCACGTTTCAGATTCTGTCTCAATAGAGTTTTTGCATTAATTTAATCATTCTGGAAGCGATTTTAACGTTTCAGAGGCTGTCACAACAGTTTTTTTTTTATTATTTTATTTATCTGGAAGAGTTTTTCACGTTTCAGATGCTGTCTCAATAGAGTTTTTGCATTAATTTAATCATTCTGGAAGCGATTTTAACGTTTCAGATGCTGTCTCAATAGTTTTTTTTTTATTATTTTATTTATCTGGAAGAGTTTTTCACGTTTCAGATGCTGTCTCAATAGAGTTTTTGCATTAATTTAATCATTCTGGAAGCGATTTTAACGTTTCAGATGCTGTCTCAATAGAGTTTTTGCATTAATTTAATCATTCTGGAAGCGATTTTAACGTTTCAGATGCTGTCTCAATAGAGTTTTTTTTTATTATTTTATTTATCTGGAAGAGTTTTTCACGTTTCAGATGCTGTCTCAATAGAGTTTTTGCATTAATTTAATCATTCTGGAAGCGATTTTAACGTTTCAGATGCTGTCTCAATAGAGTTTTTTTTTTATTATTTTATTTATCTGGACGAGTTTTTCACGTTTCAGATGCTGTCTCAATAGAGTTTTTGCATTAATTTAATCATTCTGGAAGCGATTTTAACGTTTCAGAGGCTGTCTCAATGGTTTTTTTTTTATTTTATTTATCTGGAAGAGTTTTTCACGTTTCAGATGCTGTCTCAATAGAGTTTTTGCATTAATTTAATCATTCTGGAAGCGATTTTAACGTTTCAGATGCTGTCTCAATAGTTTTTTTTTTATTATTTTATTTATCTGGAAGAGTTTTTCACGTTTCAGATGCTGTCTCAATAGAGTTTTTGCATTAATTTAATCATTCTGGAAGCGATTTTAACGTTTCAGATGCTGTCTCAATAGAGTTTTTGCATTAATTTAATCATTCTGGAAGCGATTTTAACGTTTCAGATGCTGTCTCAATAGAGTTTTTTTTTATTATTTTATCTGGAAGAGTTTTTCACGTTTCAGATGCTGTCTCAATAGAGTTTTTGCATTAATTTAATCATTCTGGAAGCGATTTTAACGTTTCAGATGCTGCCTCAATAGAGTTTTTTTTTATTATTTTATTTATCTGGAAGCGATTTTAACGTTTAAGATGCTGTCTCAATAGAGTTTTTGCATTAATTTAATCATTCTGGAAGCGATTTTAACGTTTCAGATGCTGTCTCAATAGAGTTTTTTTTTATTATTTTTTTTTATCTGGAAGAGTTTTTCACGTTTCAGATGCTGTCTCAATAGAGTTTTTGCCTTAATTTAATCATTCTGGAAGCGATTTTAACGTTTCAGATGCTGTCTCAATAAAGTTTTTTTTTCATTTTATTTACCTGGAAGCGATTTTAACGCTTCAGATGCTGTCTCAATAGAGTTTTTTTTATTATTTTATTTATCTGGAAGCAATTTCAATGTTTCAGATGCTGTCTCAATGGAGTTTTTTTTATTATTTTTTTTTATCTGGAAGCGATTTTAACGTTTCAGATGCTGTCTCAATAGAGTTATTGCATTAATTTTATTCATCTGGAAGCGTTTTTAACGTTTCAGATTCTGTCTCAATAGAGTTTATGCATTGATTTTATTAATCTGGAAGCAATTTTAACGTTTCAGATGCTGTCTCAATAGAGTTTTTGCATTAATTTTATTCATCTGGAAGCGTTTTTAACGTTTCAGATTCTGTCTCAATAGAGTTTTTTCATTGATTTTATTCATCTGGAAGTGATTTTAACGTTTCAGATGCTGTCTCAATAGAGTTTTTGCAATAATCTTATTCATATGGAAGCCACTATAACGTTTCAGATGCTGTGTCAATAGAATTTTTGCATTAATTTTATTCATCTGGAAGCGATTTTTACTTTTTTGATGCTGTGTCAATAGAGTTTTTGCATTAATTTCATTCATCTGGAAGCGATTATAACGTTTCAGATTTTGTCTCATTAGAGTTTTTGCATAATTTAGTTAGTCTTGAAGCGAATTTAGTGATTCAGATGCTGTCTCGATAGAGTTTTTGCATCAATTTTATTCATATGGCAGCGATTAAAACGTTTCAGATTCTTTCTCAATAGAGTTTTTGCATTGATTTTATACATTCCTCCACCAGGCGGTTCAGGTGCTCCAAGAGCTCACCTTTCACTTTATTCTTGTAACAGAGTTGTCACTGCAAGTCACTGGTCCTTGGGTTGTCTCGGGCTGAGGGGTCATGCAGTCTGAAATTTGTATATTTCGGTAGTAGACCCTCTTTCAGGCAAGTTTTGTTGAAAATAATGGCTGTCTCAGTTGCATTGATCTTATACTCCGTCTTCTCGATGGCTCTAATTATCTTCTTTTTAGGACTACTGCATACAGCCAGTAACTGAGCAAAATTCATCCTTCATGGTGGGTAGTCAAATTCAGGATTAATTGGCGAGTAAAGGTTTTATTATAAAATTCACAAATTAGGTAAGATTCACAATTCAGGTAAAATTCACAATTCGGGTAAAAGTATACAGGGAACAAGCTACGCGTTTCGGGAGTGCTGTCTCCCTTTCTCAGGCTTGAGTGCTGGAAACGATGGGAGCTACGTCCTTATATATGGCAATTCTGGCTTAGTCAGAGAGGCAGCGAATTTTTCATTGGCTACTTCGAGCCTCATGGGCGGAGCAAATAGAATGGCTGATCCTCATTGGCTAACCCGCTCGCCAAGAGAGGCTGTAGTAAAGTCAGACTGCCATCCCACTCACTCTTGGGTTTTGAGTCACCATCTTGTCGTCTGGGATCTGGGCTCTGATTGGTGGGAGCGCTTGCCGAGAGGATATGTAGGCTAGGCAGGCTATCCTGTCGCTGATCAATGCTGTTGGGGTGGTTTATGTCTTGATCTGTTGGGTTGTCTTGGTTGGAGGTGTCATGGTTGGTTGGGTTAGTTTTCCTTGTGTTGTTCCTTCGATAGGAGGGGAGGAGGAACATTTACTGGGTAGTGTTGAGAGTCGGCTTTTCTCTCTGAATAAGAAGAGCTTCAAGTATGCGAAATCTCCTGCTATCTGGAGCACGGCCTATGATCTCTGTGTTCTTGTTTATTTCCTCACGTTTGATGTTGTTATTGTGGACGTGGAGGGCATGAGTTTTATTGCACCTTGTCGGACATGACAAGACAGTCTCTTTGACAGACGCATGGTGGTCATTCCTATGTAACGTCCAGAGGATCCTGGAACAGGGCATAAGTAGGAATAGACCACGTTGGTCTGTTTGTGAATATCCTGAGTCGGCGGGGCTGAGTTGTTCCTCATGATGAGAGACCTTGGTTTGTTAGTTTGATGATAAATAGTCAACTTGACCTCTGTGTTTTTATCCACAGGGGAGATGTGACTCTTTATTATGACTCTCGTGGCCTTTCATCCTTTTGATAATCCCGATGCATGAACCCTTTATAGTAAAGGTTGATGGTATTTGTGGTGTTCACGGTCGATTGTTCACCCTAGTACCAGGTGTCCATGGCTAGCTTGATTTCACAGCTAACTTGTCAATTAGAGTAGCCATTGTTCACCAGGACCTGGGCGACTCGGTCGAGTTCTTGGTGTGTGGCAGCGCAAGAGGAGCAGTGGGAGAGGGCTCTGCGAACGTAGGCCTTGATGGTGGAGGCCTTGTACCTGGTAGGGCATTCACTGTCTCCATTCAAGCATAACCCGAGGTTAGTGGGCCTAATGTATACACTTGTATCAAATCCGGTAGTGTTAGGAGATATAAGAACATCTAGGAAGGGCACCCGTCCATCTTTGCTCTGTTTGACAGTAAATCTCAGGCAGCTGCATTCCTCAAACGTCCTGCGGAGGGTCTCGATGTCCTGGGTAGAAGGGGCCATGATAAAAATGTCATCTATGTATCTCACGTACAAGTCTGGACGACGTATTCGTGAGAAAACCCTCTCTTCAACAACTCCCATATAAAAGTTGGCAAAGAGCACACCAAGGGGAGAGCCCATCGCTACACTATCCTTCTGTATATATGTGAGGCCCCCGTGTGTGGTAAAAGGGGCCTTCTTAGTATATACTTCAAGCACAGTTCGGAGGGCCTCCTTGGGGATGTACAGGGTTTGAGTAGAAGGGTCCCTGTAGACTCTCTTCAGGATCAAGTCGATGGTCTCTCCGAGAGGAACGTTAGTAAAAAGGGACTCTGCATCCAGTGAAGTGATGGTGCCACTGGTGGGGGACCCTTTTAGCTTACCCAGGAACTCAGTAGATGAGGCGACACTGTACACGTTTGGAATATAAGGGGTCAAGAAGCTGTTAAGTTTTTTTGCCAGGTGGTAAGTCAGCGTCGGCCACTGGCTGATAATAGGTCTGATTGGGTTTCCGTTCTTATGAGTCTTCACATTACCATATAGGTAACCAGGGCTAAAATCCCCAGTGATGGTCTGGAAGTGGACGGCGTTTGTGGCTGCATTAATTTTTTCAATTGTCTTGTTAGCCTCTCTCTTGATCTCTTCGATAGGGTTGTAGTAGAGCTTTTCAAATTTGGATGAATCTCCCAATATCAGGTCAAGTTTACTATGATACTCTTCCGTATCTATCAAGACAAAGACAGCAGTCTGGTCAGCTCTCCTCACGGTCACATGTGCTTC
>NC_090739.1:78120035-78122535 GCF_036898095.1 Palaemon carinicauda
TAATACATGGTCATAAGAACAGACATAGGCACAAGTGAGGAAAGTGGATAAAAAACACCTTGAATTTTGCTTAATTTCCTAAAAACTTCAGCTGATTGCAGAGTAAAACTTAACTTATCAATAACGATGCCCAAGTACCTGACACTGGAGACCCACTCAAGCTTAGTTCCGCTAAAATACATGTCTGGCAAGCTTTCAACATGCCTTGGTGTGAACAACATTAATTTAGTTTTTTCTACGTTAGGAATTAGTCTATTATTCTGGAGCCAATTTGTGAGTTCAGCAATCAATATATTTAATTTGCTAATGCACAATTCAAGTGATTTTTCTCTGATATAAAAAACCGCATCATCTGCAAATAGAACCTTCTTTGCAATCCTTATATCTACTATGTCGTTAATAAAAACATTGAATAGAAGGGGTCCTAAAACCGAACCTTGTGGTACCCCAAAATTTATAGGTCCAGTATCAGACACATGGCCATCAATACAAACATACTGCCTTCGGTTACTCAAGTATGACAAGAGGAAGGAGTTGACAATACCTCTAAATCCTCTTATTGATAACTTATGGAGAAGGATATTCCTATCCACAGTATTGAAAGCCTTCTTTAGATCCAAAAAAAGTGCTACTGTATACGACTTCTGGTTAAACGAGGGTAAAATATCACTTACAACCTTAAAAATAGCAGTAGTAGTGCTACATGCTTTTCTAAAACCGAACTGAAGGTTCGAAAGTACATTAAAACGATCAATGAATTTGACCATCCTCGAATGAGTTAGGAGTTCAAAAATTTTATTTATAGTAGTTAGAGTTGTGATGGGTCTATAATTACTCATTTTGGTTACATCACCTGACTTAAACACTGGGATAACCCGACCAACCTTAAGGAGATCAGGGTACAAGCCTTGAGCAATGCTCAGATTATATAAGTGCGCAATGATAGGTCCAACAGTATCACGAACTAATAGGAGTAAACTGGGCTTAATATCATTAAAACTGTTTCCCTTATCCGGCATTGATTGCAATACTGAACAGACTTCGCTCTCATCTGTTGGAGCCAAGAAGAATGTGTGGTCAATTCGACAAATATTATCAAATCATGTAAGATTTATATCATGAGGAAGATTCCCAGTAAGACGTGAAACAATATTCATGAAAAAATGATTAAAAGAATCTGCTATTTGTGGTCCCTCAATAACTGTCCCTTCCTCTGTCATCACCGCCCGCACAGATTCCTTTACACCACGTCCAAGCAGGGTATTGATGTTGGACCAGGTCTTCCGGATATCCCCCCTACAAGTCTCAAACTTACTCATACAATACCTCATCTTGATTTTATTTGTAACCCAAGTCAGTAAATTTTTGTACACATTAAACTGTCGTTTATGAACTAACCCACGCTTCATGAGACTAAATAGCTTGTACTTTTTCCGTATACACCTCTTTAGTTCAGGTGTTACCCACGGAGAACTAACTAGACTCCTGCTTACCCTCTTTCTTTTTATTGGGAAAGCAGAATCATAACACTCAATCAATTTATGGAAAAACTCATTGAAAGCAACATTAGAATTATGTGCTAAAAATACCTGCCTGAAACATGAATTTGACACTCTGTCAACAAATATCTGGATAGTGTTTACATTAATTAGTCTAGAATGTATAGTCTTTACAATGGTTTTACAATTATTTTCAAACATATAATATATTGGGAAATGATCTGTCAAAGAAAACAGCACAACACCAGATGAATGATTAGTCCCTATTTTAAAGTTAGTCCAAATGTGATCAATCAAAGAAAATGGTGTAATTTGGTTAGACTCATTAAACTTAGCAGGTAGTGTAATGACAGGAAAATATCCAGGACCCAGCATACTATTCATGAACACATCAATGTAGGTCAATTTTACTGGATTAAAAAGATTCAGATTAAAATCACCAGTTACCATAATTTTATCATGGGCGGGGAATTTACTGATCACTTGACTGAAAAACATTTCATTAAAAAGTACAGCATTAGCACCAGTGGAGCGATAAACACAACAAATAAGATACCGAAAATTAGCACCTATTAGATAAAATGTGATGACCTCCATAATATTATTGACAAATGTAAAATCCTTTATAACCTCTATGTTTAACAATTCATCATAAAAAAACTTTAATTCCTCCACCAAAGTTATCCCTATATATGTTGGCCTGCTTATATCCGCCAATATCAAATGCACAGTCAAAGCTCTCGGATAGCCACGTCTCTACTAACACCAAGACTGTGAATTTAAAAACAAAGTTACACAGAAGTGCCACAAAACTTGCAAAGTTCTTTCTACAACTCCTCACGTTAAAGGTGAGCATTGAAAAAATGCCACTCGAATGAACAGAATTTACTTTAAAGTCGGTTGGGCTGTCGTACGAACAGTGGATATGTGGGATATCACCTTCTTCACCCAAATTAAGTTGAGGTGGAACAGGGTCCAACACAAACTCATCCATTACAAAG
>NC_090739.1:78133164-78175664 GCF_036898095.1 Palaemon carinicauda
AAAGCAAACCATTGATCTCTAGTCACGAGAAGAGCCGTAGCCTCTGTACCATGGTCTCCTACTGTCTTGGGTAGAGTTCTCTTGCCTGAAGTTACACTCGGTCGCACTATTCTTATTTCTCTTCCTCTTATGATTTTTAATTTATTGGTTTATAAATGAAAGATCTGCTTTAATGTTGTTACTGTTCTTAAAATATGTTATTCTAATTGGTCATTACTTCAGTAGTAGTTTATTTCTTGTTTCCTTTTCTTACTGGGCTATTTTCCCTGTTGAAGCCCTTGGGCGTATACCATCTTGCTTTTCCAACTATGGTTGTAGCTTAGGTAGTAATATTATTATTATTATTATTACTAGCCAAGCTACAACCCTAGTTGGAAAAGCAGGATGCTATAAGCCCAAGGGTTCCAATAGCGAAAATAGCCCAGTGAGGATAAGAAATAAGAAAATAAAATAAATGATGCGAACAAATTAACAATAAATCATTCTAAAAACAGTAACAACGTCAAAACAGAAATGGTCATACATAAACTATAAAAAGATTTATGTCAGCCTGTTCAACAAGAAAACATTTGCTGCAACTTTGAACTTTTAAAGTTCTACTGATTCAACTACCTGATTAGGAAGATCATTCCACAACTTGATCACAGCTGGAATAAAACTTCTAAAATACTGTATAGTATTGAGCCTTATGATGGAGAAGGCCTGGCTATTAGAATTAACTGCCTGCCTAGTATTACGAATAGGATGGAATTGTCCAGGAAGATCTGAATGTAAAGGATGGTCAGAATTATGAAAAATCTTATGCAACAAGCATAATGAACTAATTGAACGACGGTGCCAAAGATTAATATCTAGATCAGGAATAAAAAAATTTGATAGACCGTAAGTTTCTGCCCAACAAATTAAGATGAGAATCAGAAGCTGAAGACCAGACAGGAGAAATAATACTCAAAACAAGGTAGAATGAAAGAATTAAAACACTTCTTCAGAATAGATTGATCACTGAAAATCTTGAAAGACTTTCTCAATAAGCCAATTGTTTGAGCAATGGAAGAAGAAAAAACCTAATGTGTTTCTCAAAAGTAAATTTGCTGTCGACAATCACACCTAAAATTCTAAAAGAGTCATACAAAGTTAAAGAAACATTATCAATACTGAGATCCGGATGTTGAGGAGCCACTGTCCTTGACCTACTTACAATCATACTTTAGAGTTTTGTTAGGATTCAACTTCATACCCCAAAATTTGCACCATGCACTAATTTTAGCTAGGTCTCTATTTAAGGAATTCAGCAACCCTAGATCTACATTCAGGGGATGAAATTGATGCAAAGAGAGTAGCATCATCTGCAAATGCCACAAGCTTGTTTTCTAGGCCAAACCACATGTTATGTGTATATAGTAAGAAAGGTAATGGGGCCAAGAACACTACCCTGTGGAACACCAGATATCACATTCCTATACTCACTATGGTGCCCATCAATAACAACTCTTTGAGATCTATTACTTAAAAAATCAATAATAATGCTAAGAAACTACCCACTACTCCCAACTGTTTGAGTTTTGAAAACAAGGGCTTCATGATTAACACGGTCAAAGGCAGCACTAAAATCAAGGCAATCATACGAACTTCCTGACCACAATCAAGGGATTTCTGTACAGCATTAGAGACTGTAAGAAGGGCATCACCTGCTCCAGTGCCTTTACGAAAACCAAATTGCAAAATAGGGAATAGATGATTACCTTCAGCAAACCTATAAAGACGTTTTGCCAGAAAACGTTCAAAAACTTTAGATAATATGGGAGTTATGGAAATTGGGCGGTAATCTGTTGGACTTGGGCTACCACAAACACATTTACAGAGAGAGTAACATTACCAATTCTCCAACAAGTGCTAAAAGCTCCTCCTTTTGCTAACTTGCGCAAAATAACAGATAACTTTGGAGCTAAGAAATCTGCAGTCTTTATTAATAAACACAGGGATAATACCATTTGGGTCTACACCTCCATAAGCATCAAGGTCCATCAACAGAGCTTTAATTTCACGAGATAGAAAAGCTAAACTAGTTAGTTTAGGCTCAGGAAAACAGGAATGAGGAAGTTCAAGTTTTTCATTACTCTGTTTACTGTCAAAACAGCAGCCAAAAGGGTTGCCTTTTCCTTTGGACAGTGAGTGACTGAGTCATCTGGTTTAAGTAAAGGAGGAACTGTTGCATCAACACCAAAGAGTGCAGATTCAAGGGTAGCCCACAATTTATGTTCCTGAGTTGTGCCAGAAAAGGTTTCTTTTATGGCTAAATTGTATTCCTTTTCAGTTGAAGCATAAACTCTCTGAGCAAAAGCTCGAAGCTGAGTATAGTTATTCCAGGTCAGATCTGATCTGTTACCCTTCCAAAGATGATGGGCCTCCTGCTTCTCCAAATAAGCACGCCTACAATCATCACTGAACCACGGTTTGTCCTTCACTCGGTACCTTAGCACACAAGAAGGGATACGCCTATCAATTATGTTAACTAGGTTCTCATTCAAAGGGGCAACAGGATCAACACTATTATATAATTGTGACCAATTCAAACACAAAATAACATGCAAAATCCCATTCCAGTCTCCTTGAGATTTCATATAAATTTTACAAGAGCATGATACACCAGGGACAGGCTACTAAATCTTCACTACTAATGAAATCAAGGCATGATCAGATGTCCCGACTGGAGAACAAACTTTACTAGTTAAAACGCCAGGGGAGTCAGTGTATACGAGGTCCAAGCAATTATCAGACCTGTGAGCAGCTTCACTTATGATTTGCTCACGGCCTGATTCAGAGGCAAAGTCTAAAGCTCTTAATCCATGGCGATCGGTAGAAGAGATAGAACTTAACCTCTCCCTATGGTGAGCATTAAAATCACCAAAAAAGAATAAAGAAGCCTTTCTATCATCTTCTTGTATCTTAGCCATAATGGTAAAAAGACAATCAAAGATATATATATATATATATATATATATATATATATATATATATATATATATATAGTATATATATTTATATATATATATATAAATTTAGAGAGAGAGAGAGAGAGAGAGAGAGAGAGAGAGAGAGAGAGAGAGAGAGAGAGAATATGTGACATTTAATGGTTTAATGATAATTTCATTACTAACAATCGTGATTTTAATCATTTTAAACAAGCCCCCAGAACTCTTTAATAGCGAATTCGCACTGCCATGGGATCTCACGTCCATTCAGAAATTCCTTCAATGATAGATATATTTGCCCAGTCAAGAGTTCGAACATATGACGGATAGACAATAGCATAACATTAGACTTCAGTCCATTTAGCTGTATGTAAAGAGAGATAAAAATTTATTTTTATATACTAAATTCAGTCTTAACGAATTCAGCATTTCTACATAGAATCGAAATCAAATCATCTCCACCATTATATATGTATATATATATATATATATATATATATATATATATATACATCTATATAGATAGATAGATAGATAGATATACACGCACATCATATATATATATATATATATATATATATATATACATGTAAATAAATAAATATATAAATGTATATATACTGTACATATATTTATATATATATATATATATATATATATATATATAAATATATATATATATATATATGTGTGTGTGTGTACGTATGAGTGTGTGTGTGTGTGTATGTGTGAGTGCGTGTGAGTCTGTGCAAGAGAGAGAGAGAGAGAGAGAGAGAGAGAGAGAGAGAGAGAGAGAGAGAGAGAGAGAGCAATCACTATTAATGGCACCTACCCTTATTTACTGTATATTGCGCAATTTCTAGCTCTTTTTTAATCAACTGCTGTTATTCAATCACTTTGGAGGTTTTTTTTTTTTAAACACACTTCAAGGAGCGCTGTATTTCTATGTATATGTATATATATATATATATATATATATATATATATATATATATATGTATATATATATATAAACATATATAATGTATATGTACCGGTATACTGTGTGTATATACTGTATATATATATATATATATATATATATATGTATATATATATAAACATATATAATGTATATGTACCGGTATACTGTGTGTATATACTGTATATATATATATATATATATATATATATATATATATATATATGTGTGTGTGTGTGTGTGTACTGATTACACAAGGGAAAATGGAGCACAGAGAGAGAGAGAGAGAGAGAGGAGAGAGAGAGAGAGAGAGAGAGAGAGAGAGAGAGAGAATTAGCAAAATGCAGTTGCAATTGTATATTTGTATCATGTGACTTTAAAAACCTAATGTTTTGCCTAATATCAGGGAGTTGCATTAAAGACAGGCATCCTACACAAAATACAAATATATCAAATTTAGCATATCTAAACTATAGCCAGAAAGCTATATTACTTATCTAAGCGTTATTGTATCATTCACGCAACCAAGTAATAATTAACAAAATCTTAACATACGAAAAACTATAAGCTACAACATATAATCTTGGCTTTAAAATATCAAAGAAATTCAAAAATAATGATGAAAATAAATAAAAAGTTGTATACAATTCATTGCAAAAATAAAAGCAAGTTTCAAGCTAATATGAGCAAATATTGTTGACAAGGGAATATTAGAAGTAGTTATATTAATCATAAATGTCTGTTTTTGAAAAAAAAATAGTTGAACAAATAATGATTTAATATATGTAGGAAGATCTTTTCATTGCATGTTCTTATTAGAAGTTGAAGAGGGGAAGTCAACAAATGCTCGACACAAGCAACCTTTGTTAAAAAGAATTATAAATAAATATACACTAACAATTATATATTTTGATTGATGGTATAATTACAATTCTTAATCGAAAATGTCTTTTGGTAGGTCAGCCTGGTAAATGAACTCGCAATTGAAGAATTGAAAAAGCAGATACTTATTTCGATATTAACTATTGCAATAAAGGATATCTAGCAAATGTGTATCTAATGTATATGACTGGATCAAAATAATGCGTGTGTAGCTCTGGTGACTTATTTAGACTCTTTACGTCTTCATTATAGAGATTTAATTTTGTATATTTCACGTAGTCTATCATCAGCGATAATCCCAGTCCACAAAAGAGTTGCGGTTTGGTGTCATTTCGTGTTCATATATGACTCTCTCCCATAATTCATATCTTCTTCCTTCTTTGTCAAAACAATGTATAATCCCTTTTTATGCTAAATGTTAATCCTTAAATCCTGTCTTTGTTTTTTAATTCGTTTCTTTATTCAAGACAAAGCTCCTCTCTCTCTCTCTCTCTCTCTCTCTCTCTCTCTCTCTCTCTCTCTCTCTCTCTCTCTCTCTCTCTCTCTTAATTTCCTCCTCTTCCTTTCCTTCCCCATCCTAGACACTCATCCTCTCACATAATATATTCATTCACAGCTCTCCCTTCACTTATTAGATCTTTATCTCTCTTCCCTCCTTTCATTCTGATCTATTTTGAAAAGACCAAATTTTATTCCCTCCTCTCTCGTCCACACCTCCAACAAATACTTCTTCAAACCCCCCCCCCCCCCCTTACCTTTGAACCTGCAATCTCGTCCACCCTTCACTTCCTATCCTCCTGTCATTATTCAAATTCGATATTGATGAATAGGTGATTAACTAAGTAATTACGTATTAATGAAAAGATGACGAAGAAAGGTTATTACTTTAAACTAAGAAATTGGAAGGAAGCCATGAGGTTACCGTCTCTCTCTCTCTCTCTCTCTCTCTCTCTCTCTCTCTCTCTCTCTCTCTCTCTCTCTCTCTCTCTCTCAATAAAATACATAGTGGCATATTCATAAAATTCAATTAAATTTCTGAGAAGTGGATTATTGCTAGAGGATGAGCATATGAATTCTATAGACAGATTTGGAAGTTGTTCAAGAATTTCTCCAATCCCCAAAGTTCAGTGTTTTCCTGACAAAGGTCATACATATTATTAACCATTAACATCTCATAAGAATATGAAAAGCTAAATTAATCTGATGGATAACACAAAAGGATCTTAGGCGCTGGTGCTTTCACTGGCGTAAGAGATAATACATTGCAATCATGTATAAATACACAAAAGAGTTGAATGAATTATATGGTAACAAATAATCATCAACGCAGTCGTCCCAAATACAGACACAGAATTTATGTTTACAGTTAACTACTATGAGATTCAGGGCCTCTGTAACACGGTTTTTTCGCAATAATTTTTTATCTATGAATTTCCTAAATATAAAGCATATTCAGAATGCACATTATATCTACACATAAATTTTGACTATATTCTGCATTACGTAGGTTGAATAAATTTGGTACTTATAATGTAAAAGTGACGTTTTTTGAAGACGGGCCAACTTACTCAGAGAAAAGGTTTCGAACGCACTCGTTACGTAACTTATGACGGCATTTCTTCTGTCTTTCTCGATCGATGATTGGCTATACGTAACGAAGGCTATACCTCTGGCAACAATGACACATAAGTTTAAATAAAAGCAAAGCAGTACACCTTTATGAACTCTGAAACCTCTCCACTGATAATTGTCATAATGAACAAACCAACAAAATATGGTTTTAAATACAAAATCACTTCGATTATTAGTCTAACTCCCAAAATAAGTTTTCTAAGAAATTACAGTCTACTTTATAGGTTACAATCACATTTACAAGGTGTAGGGAATAGTTGGTAATTTTCAAAAACGTAGTAGACAAGCTTGATTTGATGACTGCTATATCCAATGTCAAGCAATTTTTATTTATTGTCTATCTACTTACATATTTACTGAAAAAAAGCCGGTACCGTATTTTGGCTTTAAACCTTCACCAATAATTATCGTCAGAATGGTGACTTCATGAGGCTCCACCCACTTTGGCCTCGTTATAATTCAGGATAACACTGAAGGCTATCATGGGCATTGTTGGATCAGAAAATTCAAATTCTGGCTATAAAAACTCATTTCTCGAGTAGTTGTAAGAAGTGCTAAATGATCCTCAAGGATCTCAGCAGTTGGCCTAAACGTTTAATTCATGTATTACTACGCTAGCACAGATACCCCACCCACATTTATGTATCGTTCCGCCATTCATAAAGTCTTTGTCATGTTTTTTTTTTTTTTTTTTCACTGTGCAGTAAGCCATGGCCTCCTCAGAAATTAAGTTTAACATTAGATGATAGGTTATTTCATTAAGCTGACAAATTATGGCAACTGGGTATGTTATTGCCGATGCTGAAGCTAAAGATAAAGTATGGTATAATTCCTTCATTGCATTATCATCGTTACTACTATTTGTTTGGCTACATGTAGTCATTATTTTAAAGGATAAATGAATTATGTTCACTTTACTTCTATAAATTCCCATTAGATGTACAAATAAAACTCCTAAAACTATTCATGATTTATTTACAAAATGCAGTCATGCCCAAAACATAGCCAACACGGTCGTACGGCCTAAGAAGAAGAAAAAAAATTATATCGGATGATCCGTTGGTCTGATGGAGATTTTAGCACAAAAATCTTATTTTAACAAAAATAGTTATATAAAGACTGTTTCCATACAATCTCTCTCTCTCTCTCTCTCTCTCTCTCTCTCTCTCTCTCTCTCTCTCTCTCTCTGGTAGCATAGTGAATAGTTAATGGAAATGTTCAAAAGCCTGAATGATATTACAAGTATTACAATCATGTTACGCTAAATACAAATCAGACCATAAACATTGGATTTAAACTAGAAACTGAATAATTACCTATTCAGGCTATAGTAAATATGGCCATGGGCTTTCTCTTGACTGTATAAAGTTGCAAGTCGTAAGACAAATGCAGCTTTGCAACCACGGGGGCAATTTCAAATCCTGTCAGCTATTCTTGACTGTTATGGGTTTCAGAGCCGATGGAAGAAGGTGAATGGGTGTCTGGTGGATGGGCGGGGCAAAATTTTGTCAAAAGGTGTTCACATTGCTTACGTAGTGAATGTTTTCGACTCTTGGCTCGTTATCACTGGTCATGCCGTCGGCTAGATCATTTTTACTCTATAAAAATTAAAACTATCGGGTTTAGGTTATTGATAATGCTGACAAAAATTGTGTGTGGTTGTAAAATATACATATGTCAACTTTCAGCTACATCCGATGCTTTGATAAGAAGCAAAGTCCAAAAAACCGTGTTACAGAGGCCCTGAATCTCATAGTAAGCATCTAGGATTCAGTAGTTGCCATAAACCTTGTACTATTGCGAAGTCTATACACATAGCTTTTGCTGCAAACCATTCTATGGCCAGCCAGATAAACATAATGTTTTCATATAATAGGTTTTCCCCCATTGAATAGTCCTTTATATTCTCAATGTATCATAAACATTTTGCATACAAATAGGGTAACAATTCAATTAGCTGTTCTTTAATACTTAATGATAAGGAGAAATGGAATATGAACATTCATGAGGCCAATATATAAAATTACTTTGAAGCCTGTTCGTTTAGAACTTTCCAAACATACAGCTAATGATTTTTCATGTACTGTTTTAGAGAGTTCATTTTATAATCAAGACTTAATGCTTTTATATTTCAAAGGAATAGCCCTAATTTACCCACAAAACTAAAATTTCGATAAATCAACCTCGTAATATCATGATCTTTTGGCTAGATTATTTGTTTAAATGTTAAATTCACTCTTATAGATGAAAAAAAATATAAAACATAACCTTTTTAATCAAAGAGACTTTATAATGACCCAATCTATTTATCTACATACAAACATTATATTTATATATATATATATATATATATATATATATATATACATATATATATATATATACATATATATATATATATATATATATATATATATATATATATATATATATATATATATATATATATGTATATATATATATATATATATATATATATATATATACTAGTGTATATGTACTGTATACTGTATGTATATACTGTATATATATGTATATATATATATATATATATATATATATATATATATATATATATATATATATATATATATTATTATTATTATTATTATTATCATTATTATTATTATCAATTGCTAAGCTACAACCCTAATTGGAAAAGCATGATGCTATAAGCCCAGGGGCCCCAACAGGGAAAATAGCCCAGTGAGGAAAGGAAACAAGGGAAAATGAAATATTTCAAGACCAGTAACAACATTAAAATAAATATTTCCTAAATAAACTATAAATACTTTAACAAAACCAGAGGAAGATAAATTAGATGGAATAGTGAGCCCGAGTGTACCCTCAAGTAAGATAACTCTAACCCAAGACAGTGGAAGACCATGGTACAGAGGCTATGACACTACCCAAGACTAGAGAACAATAGTTTGATTTTGGAGTGCCCTTCTCCTAGAAGAGCTGCTTACCATAGCTAAAGAGTCTCTTCTATCCTTACCAAGAGGAGAGTAGCCACTGAACAATTACAGTGCAGTAGTTAACCCCTTGGGTGAAGAAGAATTGTTTGATAATCACAGTGTTGTCATTTGTATGAGGACAGAGGAGAATATGTAAAGAATAGGCTAGACTATTCGGTGAATGTGTAGGCAAAGGGAAAGAACCGTAACCAGAGAGAAGAATTCAATGTAGTACTGTCAGGCCAGTCAAAGGACCCTATAACTTTCTAGCAGTAGTATCTCAATGGGCGGCTGGTGCCCTGGCCAACCTACTACCTATATATATATACAGTATATATATATATATATATATATATATATATACATATACATATATATCATCTCCTCCTACGCCTATTGTCATAAGGGGTCTCAGTTAGATTTCACCAGTCGTCTCTATCGTGGGCTTTTAAATAAATACTTTTACAATTGTCATCTCCCACTTCACGCCTCAAAATCCTCAGCCATGTGGACCTGGGTCTTCAAATTCTTCTAGTGCCTTGTGGAGTCCAGTTCAAAGTTAAGTGAACTAATCTCTCTTAGGGAGTGTGAAGAGCATGCCCAAACCATCTCCATCTACCCCCTCACCACTATCTCATCCACATATGGCACTCGAGTAATCTCTCTTATAGTTACATTTCTAATCGTGTCCTGCCATTTAACTCTCAATATTCTTCTGGGGGCTTTGTTCTTAAATCTAAAATATCTGTTGGATATTGTTTCATTGTCATACCATGACTGGTGTCCATACAGTGACACCGATTTCACTAAACTAATATTTAGCCTAATTTTGATATGTAATGTCAGGTGATTTGATTTCCAAATTTTACTTAACTTAGCAATTGTCTGATTTGCTTTTATCAATCTTTCATTAAGCTCAAATTATAAAGACCCTGTATTAGAGATCCTAGCTCCTAAATATTTAAATGATTCCACCTAATTAATCCCTTCTCCTTCTAATGATACACTATTTCATTTTCCATTGCATATTACGTTCTCATCATCTCTGTTTTTCTTCTATTTATCTTCAGCCCAACCTCATGTGATATATCATGCATTCTGGAAAGCAAGCTTTGTAAAACCCGTGGTATTTTGCAAATAAGGACAGCATCATCAACATACTCTAGGTCCGCTAATTTCCTGTTACCAATCTAGTTCAATCCTTCTCCAGCATCCCCAATTATTCTACACATTTAAAAATCCAGGAAGAGGTTAAACAACGTAGGTGACAATACATTCCCTTAGAGTACTCCACTGTTCACTGGAAATTCATTTGATAGGACTCCATTAACATTAACTCTGCACTTGTTATGCTCATGACCAAACTATATCAAATTTATATATTCAAGAGGAATTCCATAATAATGCAGGACTCCCTACAAATTTGGCCAGCGCACACTATTAAAGGCTTTTCCATAGTCCACAAATGCCATCAAAAGTGGATTTCTATTTTCTACACATTGTGGTACATGCCTTATAATGAAAATTTGGTCTGTACAACTTTTACCTTTTTGAAATCCTACTTGCTTATCTCTCAGCTTTTCATCAATATTCTCTTTAGTCTCTTCAGAATGAGCATACTATATATTTTTATGACAACTTTAGTAAGTGCGATACTTAAGTAATGATTGCAATCAGTCAGAACCACTTTTTTTTTTTTTTTGCCATTTTCACCAACACTTCTAACTCCCATTCATAAGATTTTGCCTCTTCATGCCACAATCTACAAAATAATCTTGTAAGTGGGAGTCTCTTCACTTTCGGCCAAAATCATCTCGGCAGTTATTCCATCGTATCCAAGGGCTTTCCATCTCTTGAGTTTTAATAATAGCTTCAATTTCAAACACAATAAATTCATTCATGGCCACATGAAGGTCTTCCTCATCTTAAGTATATCAATCAAATTATTCCCTTCATATCTCATATTCATGACCTCACTAAAGTGTTCCATCCAACGTTGCCCTTCTTCATCTTCTGTTGTTATAATATCAATCTCTCTTCTTGATGGGTATATGTTTCTATTTTGCCCAAGTAGAGATCTCATTAATAATTCTATGAGCAATTCTTACACCATAGCCACTCCCGGAATTCATAGCTATGTCAGCTGCATCTGTTTTCCTGTCTAGATATTCTCTCCAGTCATCCCTGGCTTTTCTTTGGACCTCACTATCAATACTAGAATACTTAGCATGCTTTACCTTTTAATTTTCATTACTTCCTCGAAAACTTTCAACAATAAATTTTTGTATTTTTCTCCTTTTTTTATAGTATCCTAATTATCATTTGATATCCATGGGTTTCTCCTTGTAACTGCATGTCCCAAAACTTCACTACCAACTGACTGATATATGTTCTTAATTTCATGCCATTCTTCATTAATAGTCTGCTCTTCGTCTCTGTAAGTCTCTAAGACTGCAAATCAATTCCTACATTCAATTGCAAAGGTTTCTCTGTGTTCATCTTCTAGAAGCTTAGTTGTGTCAAACCTAGGTATTCTATCTACATTTCTGTTGGGTGCTTTCAGTTTTAATTTCATTGTGGCAATGAGGATCTGTGATCACTACCAATATTTGCACCTCTATAGCTTCTTACATTTGTCAGAGTCCCCCTTCTCTTTTTATTAATGGCTATGTGATTTATTTGATTTGTGTAATTGCCCCATGGCAACGTCCATGTGTATTTGTGGATATCCTTGTGCTGGAAAAGAGTACCTCCAGTAACAAGACTGTTTATTGAACAAAAACTTATAAAATGTGCCCCATTTTTATTTGTAACTTTGTCAAGACCCTCGACACCCATCACACTCTCTATACCTTGACTATTCCTTCCCATTTTCGCATTGAGGTCACCAATTAAAATTTTCATATATCTCTCTGGGATCTCATCTATTACACTCTCCAGTTCTTCATAGTATTCATCTTTCCTTTCTTCAAGGGAATCATTTGTTGGTGCATGGCAAACTATGATACTCATATTGCACTGCGTTGATTTAAACTTTGCAAGTAACAATCTACTATTTACAGCTCTCCATTCCGTTAAAGCCTTTTCTGCTCTTGGTGTCAGTACCATTCCTACCCCTTCTTTTCCATCTCCATCTGGTCTTCCTGAGTAGATATACAGTATATATTGCCTTAGTCTAAGATTTCTTTACCAATACCCTTACAACGTGTTTTAACTAGGGCCAAGATATTCAAACTATATTTCATAGATTCATTCTCAACGTGCTGTAACTTTCCAGTCTGATTCATGGTTCAAACATTCCAATTACCAATTTTCAATTTTTCTTTAGTACTTATAAACTGGGATATTCTTAGCACCCAGCTACTCCCGGGACTTGGGGTCCTTCTGTCATTTTATCTTTTCATAGACTGACTAAATCTATTGAGGATTCATTATCTGAATTCACCAAAGGATAGCCAGTTCCTTGTGATGTGCAGTGCTTATCTAACTAAGCCAAGTGATCCCTTTCGGTCCATACTGATTCCAGTAAGATCATCCGCCAGGCATCGAGAGTAAAAACCAAGAGACATCTTGTTTATTGCCTTAAACCCAATCCCTCACCCTGCTGCCAGTGACTTCCTCGAGATTTAGGGAGGCATTTCCTCCACAACCAAAATTCTCATTACTCTTTTGCTTATGCTCGTATAACCGTTGACAAACATGGATTCTAAGATATATATATATATATATATATATATATATATATATATATATATATATATATATATATATATATGTATATATATATATAATATAATATATAAATATATATATACATATATATATATATATATATACCGGTCTATATACACTTACATATACTATCTGTACATACACAGTATATACATGCATTATATATATATACAGACATATTATTTAACATGTATACTATATATATATATATATATATATATATATATATATATATATATATATAAATATACATATTCCCTGTATATATAGTATATATATATATATATATATATATATATATACACATATATATACGGTATATATATATGGGTTTGTGTATATGTGTATGTACATATATATACACATATATATATATATATATATATATATATATATATGAAATTACAGTATGTAGATATATATATATATATATATATATATATATATATATATATATATATATATATATATATATATATATTTCCCATATACCAAACCTAAGTCTGTTTAATGCTTGCAGTAATAAACATGAAATACATTCCCCTCTCTGGGTTAATCAATATCTCCATCTTCTGTCTGCATTTAGGCACTAGATGTAACCTCATCATTCGTGCAATATGGAAAACTTAAACTCAGTTTTTCAGTTACTTGGGACATATGAAATGATATCTGTCTTCACCGTGATTGTTATTTAGACAGAGTTGAACCGGAAAATTAAAATAAAATATACACAAATGTCATATCACGCTATGAACACAAGATATCTTCTCTGTTTCAAGCACTTGTGTTTAATGAGGGAGATGACGGCAGCCAAGCTTTTGATCCTTGCGAACTATAACATATTATTTTCATCTCCTGAACAGCTCAGGACTAATTTCAAAGCTACATAAAACAAGTATTTAAGAGTGTTTCATCAGACTCTTTGAGTTTATACTTTAAGATCATTTCATCATCTGTCCTTGCTGTGACGACATTTCATGCAATAATGTTTTGTAAGATAAGTCTTTAAATATATTTCATGAGGGAGGGTAACAGTGATATAATTTACCTCATTATACAATTAATTTAACTTTTTCTTCTCTAATCTACATATTTTTGAAGGGAAATATCATCCATGATTTTAATTCACCAACAAACAAATTCTTTTTGTTACATACACGCTTCTTTTCATTGCAATTAGTTTTAACGTAAGAAACGACTATGTGGTTCAACTTCCAATGAAAATCTAGTCATATTTTTGCATTGCCTGTCATTGTTTATTTATTTGTTTGTGAGCAACTTTACACAAAAGCTAACATACCGAGTTTGACCAATCTTTGTAGTAATGTTGGTTATGATCCAAGGATGAATCTGTAACACTTTAGGTAAAGTAGAGCGAAGTACAAGTAAGCTGCAGTACTTTGAAAATATTCAAAATGTTAAGTAATGGCAATTTTCTTTTTTCTTTTGTGAACAACATTACGTCAAAACTACAGAAACAATTTCAACGAAACTTAGTGGACATGTGGGGGTATGACCCAAGGACAAATCTATTAAATATTGAAATAAAATACATTGAACTACAAGTTCGCAATGGAGTTAAAACTAAAATAAGACTACTTGGAGTGTCGAAGCCTTGCTCTCTACTGAGTGCCCCTCTAGTTGCTTCTACAATTGATACCTTTTTATAAGTAGCATTTTTTAATAAACACTGAATTTTCTATCTACGTGACAGAAGCAACAGGGCAAATTAATGGAACGGAAAATAAGGTAAAAAAATACAGGTAGCCTAGGTAAGATCTGCAAAACAAATAATGTAATGAGATTCAACAGGAAAGTATTTACCTTAAGTTTGAACCTCCAAAACTCTAATGATTCAATTTTATAATTAAGATTGTCCCACAATATAGTCTCACCAAAAATAAAACTTTGAGATCATCATCATCATCATCATCATCATCATCATATCATCATCATCATCATCATCATCATATCATCATCATCATCATCATCATTATTAGCAAAGAATGATACAAGCGCAAGGGCTCCAACAGATAAAGTAGACCAGTGCGAAAAGAAAATAAGGGAATAACAAATAAAAAAATTTAAGTAATGGGTAAAAAGTATTAAACATTTTATGATCATTAATAACGTTAAATATATCAATCTGATATGAACTATAAAAAGAAACTTATATCAACATGCTCAGCAAAAAAACATTTACAAAAAGTTTGAACCCCTGAAGCTCCACTCGAGCGCGTATCCAGTAAGTTTAAAAAGGGGGTCGAAAAACATAACCAAAGCAGCTAGGGAGCCGGGGGTGCTGTAAGCCCCGCGGAAGCTGTCGCAATTTCAAGCTATTTTTAGCTATTTCTCGTTGTTTAAAACCATTTCCATCTTATGATTGAATATTTTAAGATTAAATTGCATTATGCAATAACAGCATCCCGATAAAATATATAAAATATTTCAGCAGAAATCTCTACAATTAGTTTTAGTACATAACTTAAACATCAGAAGTTGGAGTCTTATAAAAGACTTTGAACATAAGTTAATTACAACTCAAAAAGCTATGAAAAGAATAATGATGGCATTAACCTTAACAGACAGAAAAAGAGCCACATAGATAAAATAGCAAACTATGTAGGATATTCTGAAAAAAAAAAAAAAAAAAAAAAAAAAAAAAAAAAAAAAAACATGTAAAAAAAAGAAATGGACATGGGCAGGACATATAATGAGAATGACAGATAACAGATGGACATTAAGATTGAAAGAATTGGTCCTTAGATATTGCAAAAATAATATGGGAAGTAAGAGAAGATGATGGATTGACGAGCTAAGAAAATTTTGGGGTATAGACTAACATAAAAGACCATAAATACACGGGAGTTGAAGGATACGTCTGAGACCTTGGTCCTACAGTAGACTTGCAACTGGTGATGATGTTTTATATTATATTATATTATATTACATTAAATTATATTATATTATATATATAAATATATAAATATATATATATATATATATATATATATATATATATGTAATGTTTGTATGTATATGAATATATATATATATATATCTATATATATATATATATATATATATATATATATATATATACATATGAATATACATACATACATACATACATACATACATATATATATATATATATATATATATATATATACATATATATGAATATATATATACATATATATACACACATACATACATATAGTGAGAAAACTGAAAAAAAACCTGTAAATCAATACAATAATCTAGCTCCATTGAAATAATATATAGGCAGTTATGGTACGGGTCTCTCTCTCTCTCTCTCTCTCTCTCTCTCTCTCTCTCTCTCTCTCTCTCTCTCTCTCTCTCTCTCTCTCATATCTAGAAAAAAAATATTCTACCAACTTCTACATTATTTTGACTTAAAAACTCAATTTTGGCAATTGATATATATATATACATATATATATATATATATATATATATATATATATATATATATATATATATATATATGTATGTATATATATATATATATATATATATAATACTTATTTACATACTGAAAGCAATCAAGATAATTGAGCTAATTCTCACGTTATTGCACTTACCTAGTTAGTCTATTGCGCATGCTAAACGATTAGGATTTTTTTCTAACAAAGGGCTATTTATAATATCAGCACTATCACACGTGAATTTCATACATTCAGCCACAAATAGTTCATAATTTCAAATGAATTCCGACTCGAAAATAAAGACATAAGGGGAAGATTTTTTTTTTTAACGGCTAAGCATAAGTCAATGAAAAAAAGAAAAACTTAAACTACTTGTCCTTTTAAGGGTATTAGAGATCATATTGACTCTACATATTTCTAATTAAAATTGTTTTGTTTCTAACGCACGTGACTATTATAGATTTGCCATGAAATGCTTACTCACAAATAGTTTTTTAACTTTAGAACAATTGGACTTCGTAGGAAAAATTGTAAAATGCAAAATAACTTAATAAAGAATGAAATATGAAAATGAAGATGACTGAAGAAATGAATATTTGACCGCCCATATGCCGAGTTTAACAAACTTTTTTTCTTGAAAACACCAAGTTCAACAATCAAACTTTTTTGTAAACCCTTAGTTTGACAGTCAAGCTTTTTTTTATTGAAAACACTAAGTTTAACCCCCCACCCCAGCCCCCGATCCGGTAGTGAAAAGACATTTCATTTTGAAAATATTTTGACACCAAATAAGTAACACACCATAAGGATTAGCCATTAAATATATTGTTTTTAATTAATTCACAAAGCTCAGTAATGTTATTGCAAATCAACAATCTGCTAAATCCATCATGCAGTGTCTTCAACTGATGGTATCCTACATACCAATATTAAATGTTCATAACGTAAAACTCATACCATCGTATATCTATTGTTAACATACGTGAACACAAAACCTATTAGGAGGATCCTACAACTTTTCTAACTCAATAATCGTTAATAATCTTTGGAAATGTCATATAGTATTATGCTAAAGTAACCGACGCAAAGATAAAATATTGACGGCAAGCTTCTCTTTAAAAATTGAAGCAGTAAACAACGAGCCTTTCCAAGGAACTCATAAAGGGAAATGTCTTACTTGGCGTTTAAAGCACTCGACTCAAAATTCCCATTTTCAATAAAATGACCGTCATATCTCAACAGGTAGAAACAGAAACGACCACTTGGTCACATAACTCGACACAAATTTATCCTACCTAAACAAAGAATTGTTCTTCGTATTCTACAAAATATGTCTGTCAACCTATTATTCATTATTCTGAATATCGCCAAATTATTCTAACGCACATAACCTAAAGTTACTAAAATTTTACGTACTCTTTTCAACACTGTTTTCTACAATTGTCTAAACCCAGGGTCTAAACCGAGATAGTTGACACGTCAGCCTTTCGACAATCGCTGTCTAATCAAAACCAATTATTGGAACACTCACCAACAGCCAGGAGAGGCGATGGCTGTCCATCCTACTAAAGTCTTCATCAATAAACCAGCACTGCCACAATATGTGTAATCGCCATCACTCATCAGCGATGTTTACGGGAACGGTATCAAGCAGCCATTACACACGACAGTAGATTTTTCGCCGCATAAATAAAAAACGCTTTTAAAGAAGGTCTCTTTACATCCTCCCTTCATTTATCAGTGTTCCTGTCATCGTTAGACATTGTAGCAATTGCACAGTGAATATACAGCTTCAACACCAACCACAATACGTGAAAATGACATAAAAACACTGAACGTTTCCGAAAGGTAACTTTTAAAAACGAATATCACGTTGTCAAGTTTGTCAACAACTGATCGAAAAAAGTAACTAGATGACATTTTTTTCTTCTTCTCTTTGCGTTTCTACTGGTTGCAAATTAATAAATTACACCGCATATATTTTCATGCATTTGTATATTGTGTATTTGTGCGTTTGTATTCTATATGCCTTTGTCAGTTATGTATTGTATATTCATATTATAAACTGCACATCAAATTGTTTACTTATGTATATGTGTGCATGTATAACTGAAAAATTAAACCAAAGTTGAAATTGCAGAACTTTGGAGAATACTGAAAGAGTGGCATGGCCCTCACCCCAATTGCTAATAACCCCCTAATCCAGAACATTCCCCTCACCCTCCCCAAACTCGGATCCAGGAAGGTCAAAAAAGGGTGGGGGTCGGAAAACATAACATCTATTTTAGAGTTACTTTTCATGTATTTAAAACCAGTTTCTCCTTACAATGGGCATTATACAATAACAGCATCCACATGAAATACATAAAGCATTTCAGCACTAATATCTACAATTACTTTTAGACCATAACTATACATTCCCGGAAAACCTCATCAGCTGACGACTCCCTTGGAGTTATATATGTAGTTATTGGAGTGCCTTCATCCTTCTGTTCAAGTATCAACCTAAAGCAATTCTCGACTCTTCGAATTGTAGTTTGTTTCACTACTTCTTCCAACTTGATTCATATCAGAAACACAATCTCCACTTCCAGTTTATATATTGTTTTATCAGATAGTAGGTTGGCCAGGGCACCAGCTAGAGAGTTATGGGGTCTTTTGATTGGCCAGACAGTACTTCATTGAATCCTTCTCTCTGGTTACGGTTCAGTTTCCCTTTGACCCACCCACACACTGAATAGTCTGGCCTATTCTTTACATATTCTCCTCTGTCGTCATACACCTGACAACACAGATTAGCAAACAATTCTTTTTCACTCAAGGAGTTATTGCACAGTAATTGTTCGGTGGCCACCTTCCTCTTGGTAAGGGTAGAAGAGACTCTTTAGCTATGGTAAGCAGCTCTTCTAGGAGAGGGATACTCCAAAATCAAACCATTGTTCTCTAGTCTTGGGTAGTGCCATAGCCTCTGTACAATGGTTTTCCACTGTCTTGGGTAAGAGTTCTCTTGCTTGAGGGTACACTCGAGCACACTATTCTATCTTATTTCACTTCCTCCTGTTTTGTTAGTTTTTATAATTTATGTAGGCGATATTCTAATGTTGTTATTCCTCATAAAATACTTCCTTTTCCTTTCCTCGCTGGGCTATTTTCTCTGTTGGAGCCCTTGGGCTTATAGCATCCTGCTTTTCCAACTAGGGTTGTAGCTTAGCAACTAATAATAATAATAATAATAATAATAATAATAATAATAATAATAGTTAATCAAAGTTTGAAGATTTCCGTAAAATCCAAGCTTTATATCATGAAACATTTTTAATTTCTTGATAATAGACATTTCTCAACAAAATAAAAAAAAGTCTGGTTTTTATCTCTTGGAAGATTTTCTTTTTTTCCGGTTTTATCCTATCTACTGTGCTATTTCTTTACAGAAACAAGGTACCTCGAAAATTAAAACCGCTTTGTTCGCAACACGTATTACATTGAGAACTGGTGAACTTATTAAACTATTATAAAATTATGGAGTTTTCATGCCACCTAGATTTGTTAATCATATCACATTTCAATATTACAAATTATATTTTAAAAAATCGTAACAACAATTTACATTATAATCCCATGATAATTTTTAATTTCAATAAATAGGAGTTTTGCCTCACATACTAAACCAGAGCAAAAGCTAACCGATAAATCAGTCATATCTGAGAATTGATCTTACTCCCTCGAAAATTGTATTTTCACGTGACAGTTGTTCCACCACAAGGTTTAATCCCCTTAGAAAGTCATGTCGAAATAAATTCAGCAAAGTAAACAAAAGCACTTAATTTACCAATAGATATATGCACACCAACAGAGCCATGAATAAACATAAAAGAAAAAAAAAACGAATGAGACTGAGATTTACATCTGACGTTGTTACAACATACTGTATATCGTGGAAGAGAAAATGGTAGGCTGAAATTTACTGCAGTATTAAATAGAAAATCCTTTTGTCTTTATCGATTGCATCAGAAGACTAGAATATTGGACATATATATATATATATATATATATATATATATATATATATATATATATATATATATATATATATATATATATATATATATATATATAAATATATAAATATATATATGTATATATGGATATATATATATACACATATGCATATATATACATATATTCTATATATATATATATATATATATATATATATATATATATATATATATATATATATTGTTATGCACGGACCCAGTGGAAGCCAATTTCTTTAAGTTTTCTTCACAGCCAGAGGTAGTAGTAATATGTAACAGTGATATTAAAGGAGTGGGTAATCATAAAACACTGCAAGAGTCATATTAAATATTTATTTACAAACAAAATAACACAGAAAATCACTTTAAATGGGAAGATATCAAACCACAAGCACATTACAACAAACACATATAGGACCCATTCATCAACAACGACACGGAAAGGCAAGACAACAGTAAAAGGAAAGAATAACCTCGCAAACTACCATTCACCCGACAAATTACACAATTACATTGACAGATAGAAAAGAGCAAGAAAGTTTCGGAACCTTAACTCTACCCCTCTTTATACAAATCCAGGCAAAACTTCCTATCCCCATAATACACATAAATCACATTAATAATTAACCTACATTTAAACAAAAATGAAAACTCCTGATGTAGGCTTTCACAAAAAAGACGAATAAAGTCCGAGGACCAATCATGGACGAGACCTTGTTTACGCTAACTGCGTAGCGCAACACAAACAGCGGTGAAAAATCACTAAAGGCGCCGCCCTCTACCCCTTCAGAGATGAAATGGAGGCAAACCAAAATCACTACCCTTACCAAAAGGAAGATAGGTCTCAGCTTTCATGAGTTCAGTAGTGATGGATTGTGGTCCGTGGAGAGTCCTTCTCCCCGCTGATAACACACACAATTACGGCAAACCCTCACCATGCACAGAAGAAAGTGATAGCATTAAACTGCTGCTGAGCTGCTCCTCCAAAGGGGGCGATCAAATCCTCCACCGCCTCCTTAAATTGTGCTCCAACATATACTCTACTTCCTTATCAATAATCTTCCTTTTTACTGGATTGGTCCTATAGGGAGCTTGTTTGATGGGCTTAGCATTCCCCACTTCCACATCGTGACTCAAAACATTGGTAAGCCCTGGAGAATCCTGAAATAATTCTGGAAAAGATTCACATAAATTTACCACCGACTCCCTCTGATCCCTTTCTAGGTGTAGCAAATTCCCAGACAAATTACTTAACATGTCCTGATTATTTCTGGGCCATGGCATATCAATGCTGAGATCTACAACATTAGGCTATTACTAATAGTCTCCAGCGGTTGAAGAGCCAATTCACGGTGAGACCTTCAAGTTTGAAGATGGCAGCTTATTTCCTCACTCTCCTTTACCTCCAGTAAAAGGTCCCTCGTCACTTCGCCCCACACTCCCCAACAGTCAACATGGAAAACAAAACAAAAACACTCCATGGGTGACGTACCAATCTTAGAGCCTAATACATCAACCACTAGATGGCGATGAAAAGAAAATAAACTTAAAAGTGACTTTAGGTGACACTCAAAATATTACTTTACCAATTAAGATAATTTAACCAAAAACCCCGGTAAAGTTTGTTACATTCCCCCCCTTAAGTAAAAATTTTTATGGAACAAAAATTGATAGATAAAGTCTTAAGTCAAAGCAACCTCTATTTAGTTTATCAAAACTAGCTAGTTACTTTACCCTTCAAAATATAATCTGAACACTAATAATTTTAATACTTTAACTAGTGTCATCCTAACAATAACAAAAAAAGAAAAAAACAATCTCCTGAAATGTGAAAAAATTCATTATCACAAGAAATCAGCGGGATAAGGCATCGGAAACAACATTCTCTTTTCCAGAGATGTGCTTAATATCCAGACTCCATTCCTGCAACAATAAGCTCTACCTACACAATCTCTGATTGCGACTCTTAAACTTTTTCAAAAAAATTAAAGGATTATGATCCGTCCAGACTTCAATCGGTGTCCTGCAGCTGGAAAGATAAACCTCAAAATGTTCAAGAGCGAGAATCAGGCTCAAGGTCTCCTTCTCTATGGTGGAATAATTCTGTTGTGGTTTAGTTACTTTCTTTGAGAAGAAAGCCACTGCATGTTCTACCTGGTCCTCTACCTGCGACAAGACAGCTCCAACACCCACATCACTGGCATCTATTGCCAACTTGAATGGTACTTGAAAATTAGGGGCTTTCAAAATTGGATTAGTTAATAAGGTGGATTTTAACTTATCAAACGATTCTTGACATGTGCTCGACCACTGGAATTCCACTCCTTTCTGCAATAAATTAGTTAAAGGATTAGCTATTTGGGAAAAATTTATTATAAATTTTCTATAGTAGCCTATCATTCCCAGAAACCTGCGAATGGCTTTCTTGTTATCCGGCACTGAAAATTTACAATTGCCTCTACATTTGCAGACTTTGGTAGTACTTTACCCTGACCTACTTCATGTCCCAAGTAAACTACCTTCGCCTTTGCTATGTCACACTTTGCCAAATTAATCACCAACCCTGCTTGCTTGAGCTTAACAAACAGTTTCTCCATCCTCTTTAAGTGTGTAGCCCAATCATGGCTATACACTATGATATCATCAATATAGACCAGTACTCCTTCCAGTCTACCCACAATCTTATTCATCAAACGCTGGAACGTAGCCAAGGCGTTTTTCATGCATACAACCCTTCATGAGTTACGAATGTGGATACCTCCCGAGCCCGCTTAGTTAATGGAACTTACCAATAGCCTTTTAACAAGTCAAACTTACTAATATACTGAGCATTCCCTATTCCATTAATACAGTCCTCTACTCGAGGAAGAGGAAAGCTGTCAGCCTCAGTGACTGCATTGATTCTCCTGTAATCAAAGCACATCCGGTACTCACCTCCCTCCTTCTTCACCAAGACTACAGGAGAAGACCATGGACTATTACTGTCTTCAATTAAATTGTGTTCCAACATATACTCTACTTCCTTATCAATAATCTTCCTTTTTACTGGATTGGTCCTATAGGGAGCTTGCTTGATGGGCTTAGTATTCCCCACTTCCACATCGTGACTCAATACATTGGTAAGCCCTGGAGAATCCTGAAATAGTTCTGGAAAAGATTCACATAAATTTACCACAGACTCCCTCTGATCCCTTTCTAGGTGTAGAAAATTCCCAGACAAATTACTTAACATTTCCTGATTATTTCTGGGCCATGGCATATCAATGCTGAGATCTACAACATTAGGCTCAACCCTATTGAGTAATAAGATGGGTTCCTTATTCTCACGCTCAACAAAAGGTTTCAACATATTTGCATGGCATAGTTGATACTTACGTCGCCTGTCTGGTGTTTCTATCAGGTAGTTAAGACTACTAACTACCTTTGCAACCTTCCATGGACCTGAAAACTTTGCCATTAAGGGATTTCCTGGAATTGGCAGCAGAGCAAGTACCTTATCCCCAACCTGAAATTCCCTAACTCTGGTCTTTACATGATACTTTTCCTTCATCTTCCCCTGACCAATTACTAGATTATTCTTAGCAAATTTCCATGCCTTAGTTAACTTACTCCTGGACTCTCTCAAGAACTCTTATCAAGCTTACGTTAGGGTGACTCCCCTCCCAACTCTCTCTTATCACATCTAAGGGACCCCTTACCTTATGACCAAAAACTAATTCAAAGGGGGTGAAACCCATTACATCACTTGGTACGGACCTAAAAGCAAAAAGTATATACGGGAGAACTTTATCCCATCCTCCCGGATTATCCCCACAATATTTTTTTAACATGGATTTCAGTGTCTGATGGAATCGCTCAATCTGTCCCTGGCTTTCTGGATGGTAAGGCGATGACCTGATATGTTGAACCTTCAACTCCTGTAAACTTTTACAAAAATCTTTGCTTGTAAAATTAGTCCCGCAATCAGATTGAATCGTCTTGGGCAAACCAAACCTGGAAAAGAAGTTTGTTAATGCATTGATGACCTGCTTACTCTTAAAACTCCTCAGGGGCACTGCTTCCGGGTACCTAGACATTTGATCCATTATAGTTAGTATGTATTGATTACCACTGCTGGTTTTAGGCAATGGGCCTACAATGTCAATCAAAATTTCCTGAAAAGGTTCCCCCACTGCTGGAATAGGTTTTAAAGGTGCCTTAGGAACTTTCTGATTGGGTTTACCAACCAGTTGACAAGTTTTGCAAGAATTAACAAACCTTTTTACCTCAGATCTCATCTTTGGCCAATAAAAGTGTTCAGCAATTTTCCTAAAAGTCTTTCCAATTCCAAAATGACCTGCGAACACATCCTCGTGTCCCAACCATAAAATCTTGTCCGTATATTTATGGGGCACTACCACCTGTTTCCTTACCTCCCAATCATCAGACGGAACCATAGTTGACCTACTCACCCTCAGTAGGATGACGACTTCCCACAGATACCGAGGTCTACTCAAATCAGAGTCTACCTCCACTCCTAATTTTCCAAACTCCTCTTTCTGAGCTAACCTAAGTGATTCCGTATCCCACCCTACTGAGCTATCCCACTCAGAGACCAGATTAGGACTTGCAGAAGCACTTAACCCAGAAACCCCTCCCTCTGACAGCTCCTCTAGACTATCCAAGCCTAACCCTTCATCCATTATCCCAGATGAATGCGCTGCCGAACGAGTTACAACCATTACTGGTTCAATTTCACCAACGGGGTCAGCATACCTGCATTGCACAACAGGGCAATCACATACCGTACCTGCCTCTATATCGTTAGCCAACACAATATCAACATTGCTTACGGGTAATACATCCACCATTGCCAACTTCATAGGTCCATTAATCCACCTTGAGTCTACCCAAAACTCACCCAGAGGACACTCTACTACCGTATTAGGAAATCCACCTAATACTACATACTCTGGCTCCTCCTCTCTGAAGTCCCAGGGCAATGAGGACCGTAAAATTACCGACTGGGCTGCGCCAGTGTCCCGTAGTACTCTCACCCGCCTTCCAGACCCTGACCGGTCTTTAGCGAAAACCTCGCCCTCTGCGACATACTTACTGAAGCAACTACTTACCTGGGACCTGCTCCCAGCAACCTTACCAATCAAGCCTACAGGCTTTGACTTACCCTGCCCTTTCCAGGCAGTACAATCAGCCTTAACATGGCCCTTTTTCCTGCAGAAAAAACAAATGATTTCACTTCCACCCCTACTTGGTGATGACTTTGCCTTCTTTGGAGAGCTCCCTCCATCCGACTTACCAGACATTACCGCTGCTTTTTCGCCCTTCTTACCTTTATCCCATTTATCGAGTCTCGATGAAAAACGATGTACTGACTTATGCGATAAAGTATATTCGTCCACAGCAACTGCTACTGCTTCTATAGTTTCCAATTTCAAGTCTTCTAAATGTACTTTAAGTTCCATCCTAATGTGATTCTTAAATTCCTCAATTAATATTAGTTCCTTTAAACTTTCAAAATCATTAATACCTTTCGCTTTTAACCAATCTAAAAACGCACTTACTTTCTCCCTAGCAAATTCAACAAAAGTGCAGTTATACTGTTTACGCAAGTTACGAAAGCGTTGACGGTACCCTTCCGGTACCAGTTAATATGCCTTCAATATTATCTTTGACCTGTTCGTACTCCGCACTCGTCTCTTCACTTAGCGCTGCATAAACCTTCTGTGCCTTACCAATCAATCTGCATTGAACTAAGGTAGTCCACATTGATTCCGGCCAACTCAGTTTTGTCGCTAATTTTTCGAATGCAGAGAAAAATTCTGCGACATCTGATTCATTAAATATCGGTACCAACTTAATCGCGCTGCCAATATTAAACCTATCTTCCTCTTCTGGTTGCTTCAGCCGAAGTACCTGTAATTCATGTTCCATTCTCCTAATTTCCAATTCTTTTTCCTGATCTAACCTAACCCTCTCCTGTTCTCTCTCATACTCCAATCTAGCCCTCTCCTGTTCTACTCTAAGCTTTTCCTGTTCTACTCTCACCTGCTCCTGTGCTATTCTAAGCTTTTCCCGTTCCCTCTCATGAAGCCTCTCTTTTTCCCTATTAGCTACTTCAGTCTTACCCATTTCTAACTGTAACTTCAACTTTTCCATTTCTATCTTTTGTAAAGCTATCTTATCCTTAATTGACTCTGGTTCAGCTAAACTAGGACCTGCTATTCTACCTTGCATAGCCTTCATTACCTGAAGCAACAAACTCCCTTTCTTCACACCTGCGACAATAGGCAACCCAAGATATTCACCAATTATCATTAAATGGCTCTTACTAAGATCACCTATCTTCTCCTCCCAATCAGGACTATGGAAAAACTCCGAAACATTAAACCCAGCCACTTCCTCTGTATGTCATTTTGTCAAAAAAATATAACTAGCGAAACTGATAATTACCACCTCTTTCAATATTTGTTAACATACAATTACGTACGCTCTGGGGATCCTGAAAATACTAGTTTTACAGGATCCTGGCAAGGTCGCCAAAATGTTACGCACGGACCCAGTGGGGGCCAAGTCCTTTAAGTTTTCTTCACAGCCAGAGGTAGTAGTAATATGTAACAGTGATATTAAAGGAGTGGGTAATCATAAAACACTGCAAGAGTCATATTAAATATTTATTTACAAACAAAATAACACAGAAAATCACTTTAAATGGGAAGATATCAAACCACAAGCACATTACAACAAACACATATAGGACCCATTCATCAACAACGACACGGAAAGGCAAGACAACAGTAAAAGGAAAGAATAACCTCGCAAACTACCATTCACCCGACAAATTACACAATTACATTGACAGATAGAAAAGAGCAAGAAAGTTTCGGAACCTTAACTCTACCCCTCTTTATACAAATCCAGGCAAAACTTCCTATCCCCATAATACACATAAATCACATTAATAATTAACCTACATTTAAACAAAAATGAAAACTCCTGATGTAGGCTTTCACAAAAAAGACGAATAAAGTCCGAGGACCAATCATGGACGAGACCTTGTTTACGCTAACTGCGTAGCGCAACACAAACAACGGTGAAAAATCACTAAAGGCGCCGCCCTCTACCCCTTCAGAGATGAAATGGAGGCAAACCAAAATCACTACCCTTACCAAAAGGAAGATAGGTCTCAGCTTTCATGAGTTCAGTAGTGATGGATTGTGGTCCGTGGAGAGTCCTTCTCCCCGCTGATAACACACACAATTACGGCAAACCCTCACCATGCACAGAAGAAAGTGATAGCATTAAACTGCTGCTGAGCTGCTCCTCCAAAGGGGGCGATCAAATCCTCCACCGCCTCCTTCACTGGAGACACGGGATCACTCCCATTAGTAGACTCCAGCGATTGAAGAGCCAATTCACGGTGAGACCTTCAAGTTTGAAGATGGCAGCTTATTTCCTCACTCTCCTTTACCTCCAGTAAAAGGTCCCTCGTCACTTCACCCCACACTCCCCAACAGTCAACATGGAAAACAAAACAAAAACACTCCATGGGTGACGTACCAATCTTAGAGCCTAATACATCAACCACTAGATGGCAAATAAAAGAAAATAAACTTAAAAGTGACTTTAGGTGACACTCAAAATATTACTTTACCAATTAAGATAATTTAACCAAAAACCCCGGTAAAGTTTGTTACAATATATACATATATATATATATATATATATATATATATATATATATATATATATATATATATATATAGCCTATATATATATATATATATATATATATATATATATATATATATATATATATATATATATATACAGCATATATATAAATATATATATATATATATATATATATATATATATATGTATGTATATATATACAGCATATATATATATATATATATATATATATATATATATAGCATATATATAAATATATATATATATATATATATATATATATATATATATATATATATATATATATATATATATATATATATATATATATATATATTTGGGCTCAGGCCATGTTGTCCTGATCATCCCGATGGAAGTTCCTTTAAGGTAGCTTCCTAGGGTAAATTTGACTATGGTGATATTCCCAGAGAATTTACCTTAAGGTATCCAGAATTCTAACTCATAGCGAATATCCCTAAATAAACTTAACATGGGATATCGCGTAATGTCAGAGGACGTATTCTTGACACGCCACATAGCTATCTTCACCCAGAATAGAATTAACACTACGAGGGGTCGAAGTGGCAAGAAAACGAAAAACAAGAATGAAAGGAGAGCCGTTAATAAGGTACCTATCCTATCCAGCTTCGAGAGTGTACACAATGCCGCCGACGGCGCCATCTTCATTCCTTTTTCCGTAGCTCAACAACTCGGTGTTTTCCCTGTTTTCTCATGATCTTGGAATATTTTCAACATTATGATGCTTTCTCCAGCCTCTTCTGCCTCTGGAAAGTTGAGTATTATCTTTATTATGTATAAATGTAAGCTTTTGGTGTTTTGAAATAAATCGAAAGCGATATTAACGTATACAAGAGCTGTTGCCTACCGGAGGCATCCTGGACGCTGTCGCCCGCTATGCATGAGTCATTTAGTTAGCCAGAGCAACGTTTCCGGTCCTTATGCTTTGATAATTCTAGCTATTTAGCTTTACAATAGGAATTCTTTATATAATGCCGTTAGAATTTCAGTTTCAGCGATTGAGGTAACCGATCCTAGCCTATGCTAGGCTTCGTAGCCTAGGCGTTTGGCCTTAGTACTTTCATGCATGATATACAGATTTCCAAGTGTTTTAAATTTATTGAAGCTATAGGCAGTTTTATACATATAAGATATTGTTGATATTTTCTTCCAAGATTGTATACGAGAGAGTTTTGGTGATATAGGTAACTGATTCTCTACGCGCCTAGGCTAGTAGCCTATGGGGCTTCAGTATACTTTCGCACACTTCCCCGGTTGCTCTTTTTTCCTCTGGAGATTAAGTTAAATCCCTTTTCCCTTTGAATCAAGCCTGAGGCTTAACCCTAATGGTTTTATCTGAATAAGTATTCAGATATAACTATATTAGGGTGTTTCTGTTCTATTCCTGTAACCAGAGAATCTGGTTTCAGGTTTGGGCAGAACATCAGAGTAATTAATCTGAGGTCTGTTTCTTTCTAGCATAGAGAATGAGATTCCTTTGCTAGGTTAGGAGCAGACATAGGAGGCTTAGCCTCCCTAGACCACATCTGAAGGTTTCTGTATGAGATAATTCCTTCTTCCAGTGATCTAGCAGACTAGTCCAGTGTTGTTGTTCTTGGATTGAAGGATAAGATTCTTCATTTCCCTGTGAATAACAACATCAAACTTTGTTTTAGTATTGAGGGAGGTGGCAAGTATTGCTGACCTCCCTCCCATAGATAATCCCTAGGCTAGGATGAGCTTTCTTGGCCGTTGGGATAATCTCATACTAGAGCAGAGTTTGCAGGACCCTCTTCTCCCTTTCCCCTCTATCCTTAGTAATGGCCTAGCTATTACAACTCTTGGCCATCGTTCTACATTTGTACCTAGAGTAGGTTAAGATGTGGAACCGGCTCAGTCCTTTGCCGGCCGGCAAGATCATGCCGGCCGGCAGAGGCCTAACTTCTGTAGAGTGTTCCCCAGACCTCCCTTGGTCTTACTTCTATGTGTGTCAGTAGAGCCCGGCAGGCAATGGATAGAAGGAAGCCTGAATTTTACATTCTCCCCTTCCTTATGTTCACTCTTTCTGGATGGAGGGCTGTAAGGCAGTGCCGTCTTATATCCTTACATCCATTCTGTTTTCCTTTTAGTGTATGTACCCCTAGCCCGGCTGCCGGCTTCAGTGGCCGGCAGCCGGGCGGGTGGAAGTTCTCTGGTTCTTTTTACTGCTGGCTGGCATAGGTAGCCTACCATTGCTGGCCAGCAACAGAAGCACACTATATGATCTGCCGGCTACTACGATTAGCGGCCGGCAGCCGGGTGCTAGTGTTTATAGTTGCCGGCCGGCACTCCCTGCCGGCCGGCACACACAACTGAACCAGTGATCTGCCGCCCAGTAGTCTAAAGGTAGTATACCTTGGAACTATATTAAGGTATGTGCCGGCCGGCGGTTATTATATTGTATACAGTAGCCAGTATTTTTACAGTATAGTATATACTGCATGAAGAAAACTATAGTATAGAATATATTGTAACACTAAGTTGTTCCAACATACTTGTGTTGCCTTGTACAGCCTTTTGTTGAGACCATACAGAATGAAGAAAGTTAGTTCTTTCTTTATCAATTATCCAGTATATTAAAATTCTTTATAATGGTGTGAGCTACACCTACATTTTCCTCTGGGAAATATGATGAAGGTTATTCTAGAATAAGATTTAACCTTAGTTTTATTATCTGGAAGGTTACAGCAATTGGCTGGGCAGGATATACAAGTATGTGTCTTTCCTTCTTTCCTTTCTAGCTTAGTTATTTTAAGCTATATATATATATATATATATATATATATATATATATTAACATTAGTTATCCAGTGATATGTTTTTCACTTGATACTCATGGAATTTCTTCTCTTTAAGGGAGGACCATCCGAAGTGCGGGAGCATGTTCTGAAACGTCCGCAGCAAAAACTTCTGTGGACATGAGTTGTGCAGGAGTCATGCAGCATGCGCAGTCTCCAATGGTGATCTCCGGTATTGGGACCCTCAGGTATGTACTATTTGCACTAACCGATTACTGAGGCATTTGACGCCCCTAAGTCGGCGGAGTCAAGGGTCGCAGCTAGGGAAAAGCTTCGAATCTGGGTGAGGGGCTTCCAGAAGAATACTTCTGGCCCCTATCTTCCAAGCGAGAAGATGAGGGCTTACCTTTTTCCTAAGGCATCGGCGGATGCAGTGACTCCTCAGCCTCATGTGGAGATACCATTAGTTCAGATTCCGGTTGATTCTGAAGTCTTGGACGCCCTACAAGACATCCAACTGGACGATAGGATGTCTGAGGTGTCTGAGTACACTGAAAAGGACCTTCTGGCAGAAGACCAAGAAGAGGAGCTGACCCAGGCTCCTGATACTGAGGAGGAAGAAATCGACGAGGGGTCGGTTACATCGGTTCAGGCCCCTGAACCTGTTCCCTCAACATCGTCTGCTATCCCAGATGATCTGAGAAGGACTCTCTCTTCCATCGTTGAAATGATTCAACAGATGCAGAAGAAGAATGATGAAAAGGAAGCTGCAATGAAGTTGGAGATGCGGAGACTTGCAGCATCACGTGGGCCCCAGAGGAAGCTCAACGCGAAGGATCTTCCTTTGTGCTCGGATGCCAATCCTTAGAGGTATGCCGAGCACATGCCTATGATAACTGGGAAGATTGTCATATCGGAGAAGTTGGGTTCAATTCCCATTGTAGAAGTGAAATTCTGGCCCAACAAGGAGTCTTACCCGGATTGCTATGTCCGTCTTAGGAAGGAGCCAGCCTCAAAGGAAGAAACAGAGCCGAAGGAGGGCATAGTTTTTTACCATAGTAAGGCACAGGCCTTACTGACGAGCTCAATGAAAGAGGGGGGCTTCACAAACTCAAAGGTACCAGCCTTGTGTAAGAAGCATCCTTCCTTTGTGGCTTCTCCTACCAGAGCCTTTCCCTTTATGGAGAAGGGATTTAAGGCTGCCTTGAAGGCGGTTGAGGCAGGGAAACCATGTCCCTCCTTGGAGGAATGTAAGCCACTGTCCCTGACCTTACCCATGGACCAAAAAGACTGGAAGGACGTTCATCTTACCTTCTCAGTCGGGAAGTTGGAGGCCGATATTGCCGAACATCAGTTCGGTGAAGACCTTCACAAGGTGTCAGATTTTCTCTTGTGTAGGGAGCAAGAGACAAAAGAGACTTTGCTGCATCGATGTCATTACAAACGACTCTGGAAACGATGGCAAGTGACCCCAAAATCCAAGATATGTTTATGGTAGTGGCCAAAACCCATCTGGCCACAGTAACAAAGGACCTCTATAGTTTTATCAAAGCTAGGAGAGCATGTAGAGAGTTCGTGTTTGCCTCGGCTGCAATGAGGCACGAACCGAGGAAACTGATCTCCTCTTGCATATGGGGTAAGGACCTCTTCCCTAACGAAGTGGTCAAAGAGGTAGTGGATAAGGCCGCCAGAGAGAATAGAAACCTTCTCCAGAAGTGGGGCCTAACTCTTAAAAGAAAGTCTTCCCCGGATGAGGGTCCCCAACCTAAAAGGAAGACTAAGAAACCTAGGCTATCCTCTCGGCCAGCCAAACCTTATAGACAGCAGCAGCAACAACTTCTGGCAACCGCAGTGCCTCAGATGGTGGCACAAACCCCAACCACGTACCAGTTGGTACCTCAAGCCGTGACAACTCAGTCACCGGCGTTCAACCCGCATTTGAAAGGCAGAAAACTCCCTTTCGCCCAAGAGCTAGAGGAACAGCCAGAAGTTCATCTAGACGCCCTTCAAGAGGAAGGGGGTTCAGGGGAGGACGCGGTCAAGGAGGCAAGGCCTCAGGTCAACAACAGCCGAAGTGAAATGCTTCCGGTAGGAGGGAGACTTCATCTTTTTCGGGATCGTTGGACCTTCGATCCCTGGGCCCACAGCCTAATCAAGAATGGACTGGGTTGGAGTTGGTACAGCACTCCACCTCCGTTCCCACAATTCTTCCAACACTCTACCCCCGTTCTGGAAGAATATATTCGAGAACTCTTGGAGAAAAGAGTAATTTGAAGGGTAAAGCACATCAAGTTCCAAGGAAGGCTGTTTTGTGTTCCAAAGAAGGACTCAGAAAAACTCAGGGTCATTCTGGACTTGTCGCCACTCAACAAGTTCATAGTAAACTACAAGTTCAGAATGTTGACACTTCAACACATAAGGACCCTACTACCCAAACGGGCATTCACCGTCTCTATAGACTTGTCAGACGCTTATTGGCACATTCCAATCAGTCGTCACCTCTCCTCCTACCTAGGGTTCAAGCTACAACGAAGACTCTATGCCTTCAGAGCCATGCCATTCGGGCTAAACATAGCCCCAAGGATTTTCACGAAGATTGCGAACGCATCTCTCCAGCAATTACGCCTAAAGGGAATCCAAGTAGTGGCCTACTTGGACGACTGGTTGGTGTGGGCAGCATCCAGGACAGAATGCATGCAAGCTTCCCAATAGGTGATCCAGTTCCTGGAACATCTAGGATTCAAGATCAACAGAAAAAAGTCTCGTCTTTCTCCATCTCAAAAGTTTCAGTGGTTGGGAATCTACTGGGACTTACTGTCACACCAACTTTCCATCCCTGTAAGGAAGAGGAAAGAAATAGCAGGTTCTGTCAAGAGACTACTAGAATCCAAAAGGATATCAAGACGTGAACAGGAGAGAGTGCTGGGCTCTCTTCAGTTTGCCTCAGTAACAGACCCTGTGCTAAGAGCACAGCTAAAGGATGCTACCAGAGTTTGGAGAAAATATGCATCAAACGCGCGAAAAGATCTGGTAAAACCAATACCGACTCGTCTACGAACGCTTCTCAAGCCGTGGTCCAAAGCCAAGCAACTGAAGAAATCGGCACTTCTTGAGCCACCTCCCTCCTCAATGACTATTCATACAGACGCTTCGAAGGAAGGATGGGGAGGTCATTCTCACCGGAAGAAAGTCCAAGGAACTTGGTCCAACCTATTCAAGAAGTTTCATATAAACTTTCTGGAAGCCATGGCAGTACTTCTTACATTGAAGAAAGTTTCTCCTCGCCATTTGATCCACATAAGATTGGTACTAGACAGCGAGGTGATAGTGAGATGCCTGAATCGACAAGGGTCGAGGTCACCTCAAATCAACCAAGTGATGTTGGCCATCTTCCGGCTAGCGGAAAAGAAGAGATGGCACTTTTCAGCAGTTCACCTTCAAGGGGTCCGCAATGTGACGGCAGACGCTCTATCTAGGCTCACGCCGATAGAGTCAGAATGGTCCCTGGACGCAGGATCATTCTCTTTCATCTCGAGTCAAGTCCCGGAACTGCAGATAGACCTCTTTGCGACAAAGGACAACAAGAAGTTACATCATTACGTGTCCCCGTACGAGGATCCTTTAGCGGAAGCAGTGGACGCTATGTCCCTCGACTGGAACAGATGGTCCAGGATTTACCTTATCCCTCCGCACAACCTTCTACTGAGGGTCCTCGACAAACTGAGATCTTTCAAGGGGAAAGCGGCAATAGTGGCTCACAGGTGGCCGAACAGCGTTTGGTTCCCCTCTAGCATTAGAACTACAGCTAAAGTTTCTGCCGCTACCGGATCCAGTTTTGACTCAGTGAGTTCAGAAGTCGACTGTCTTCACTTCATCACAGAAAACCCGGAACCTGCAGCTCATGATTTTCTCTCCCTAGCGGTGAGAAAAAAATTCAGGATATCAAGAGACAGTATAGACTTTTTAGAGGAATATAAGTCCAAATCTACCAGAAGACAATATGAGTCATCATGGAGGAAGTGGGTGTCTTTTGTCAAGGCGAAGAATCCACAAAAGATCTCGACAGACTTCTGATCATCATTCTTCATCCACCTCCATGGTCAAGGTTTAGCAGCCAACACAATATCAACGTGTAAGTCCTCCTTGACAAGACCTATTCTATATGCCTTCCAGGTCGACCTCTCTAATGACATTTTTACCAAAATTCCGAAGGCCTGTGCTAGGCTCAGACCATCAGCACCTCCGAAACACATTTCATGGTCTCTGGATAAGGTTCTTCATTTTGCTTCATAAGGTTCTTCATTTTGCTTCAATGATGAATAATGAGGAGTGTGCTTTAAAGGATTTGACCCAAAAAAGTTATATTTCTGTTTGCACTCGCTTTGAGGGCTAGAGTTAGCGAAATAGTAGCCCTCTCGAGAGAGGAAGGTCGTGTTCAGTTCTTAAATGGGGGAGGACTGAACCTTTTCCCGGACCCAACGTTTCTTGCCAAGAACGAGCTACCTACCAATAGGTGGGGTCCCTGGAGAATCTGCCCTCTGAAGGAAGATGCATCTCTATGTCCAGTTTAGTGCCTAAAGGTCTATCTTCGTAGAACTTCAGACTTTAGGGGAGGACAGCTATTTAGGGGAGAAACATCAGGCTCAAATTTATCTCTGAAGCAAATAAGGGAGAAAATCACCTATTTTATTCGCAGAGCGGATCCAGATAGTACACCCGCAGGTCATGATCCGAGAAAAGTTGCCTCTTCCATAAATTTCTTTAATAATATGGATTTCGAACACCTTCATTCATACACTGGCTGGAAGTCATCCAGAGTATTCTTTAGACACTATGTGAAGCAAGTGGAGCAACTGAAGAGGTCTGTGGTAGCAGTAGGTAGTGTTGTTAAACCTGCTGTTTAATTCTGCGAGGAACAGAGGTCTGTGGTAGCAGTAGGTAGTGTTGTTAAACCTGCTGTTTAATTCTGCGAGGAACAGTGAAATTAATTGGGACGATTAATTCAAGGGTGGGTGTCTAGTCACGGACTGTTTCTACAGACTAAGTGTTAGGCCACTATGGTGTCCTTATCAACTGTTCCATAAACAAAGGTGAACCAAGCATAAGTGCAGGCACGTGTGCCAAGCGTTTCTGACGCTAGTGTGATTGAGTAGTAAGGCAGACTATAATAATAATATTAATATTTTGATATTAAAAGTGGTGCATATATGTTTCCTTTTCAGATGAAACAATATTTTCTGTTTTACTGTGATCCTTATGGTTATTTATTTGATCATCCACATCTTATAATTTTATAATTTTCGATTAACCTATATATTTTTATTGATTTTCAATAAACTAGTTCTTTGTGAACCTTGCGTCTTATTCGCCTATGTCATTTTACTAGAAAATGTATTAGCATTACTCTTAAAACTATGGATAATTTTAACACAAATAGTCCTAAAAGATTGTTCCTTGCTACAAGCAAACATTCATTTAAACCCCAAGAAGGAAAGACTTCATACCCAATAGGGATGGTGGTGGATATGCAAAATTTATTCCTACACGGATATAAACCTTTGTCCAATCCAGTGATAAGAACAGGCACACCGGGGGACTTGTCGGTATTTCATACTGACATTGGTGGTTCTTATACAAACTTTACTTTATAACATATAGGGTGAGACCACTATACTGGCTTGTCTGTTACTCATCCATAGGTATATGTACTCCTCAAGACTTTCCAGAGTCGAGTATGACTCTTCCCTGTAGGGGGCAGGAAGCACTAATATGGTTTATGCTTAGATGAAATGATGTATGACGGTAACATCATAGGTCTCTAGGTCTATGCTGACCAGGAAATACTTTCTTGAGAGTACGGTACGATTTGAGAATCCACAGATACAGTAACGCTCTGGTATACTTCCTTCAGGACGACATAGCCTGAGCCCAAAAAACAAAAATCTATTTTTGGGTGAGATAGCCATGTCGTCCTGATGGACCCGCCCTTCCTTTTTATAAAAAGGGCTATAGGTCCCCTCCCTATAATGCAGTATCTGTAGCACCTCGTGTATCGTTACAAGGAATGAAGATGGTGCCGTCGGTGGCATTGTGTACACACTCGAAGCGGGATAGGAGAGATACCTTGTTAACGGCTCTCCTTTCCTTCTCGTTTTTCGTTTTCTTGCCACTTTGACCCCTTGAAGTGTTAATTCTATTCGGGGTGAAGATAGCTATGTGGCGTGTCAAGAATACGTCCTCTGATATTACGCGATATCCCATGTTAAGTTTATTTAGGGATATTCGCTCCAGGAGTTAGAATTCTGGATACCTTAAGGTAAATTCTCTGGTAATATCACCGTAGTCAAATATACCCTAGGAAGCTACCTTAAAGGAACTTCCATCTGGACGACATGGCTATCTCACCCAAAAATAGATTTTTTGCTTCGCTCAAAATCCGTTATATATATATATATATATATATATATATATATATATATATATATATATAATAGATGGAGATTTCATAGTAGTAAAACTCGATGAACTCTACACAAAATATCTGCAAGAATGCTCTGTACCTACAGCTTGGAAAAACTTTATCATTATGCTAATTCACAAAACGAGACACAAAACACCTGAAAAATTACTGCCCAATAAGTTAACTCTCATTAATATGTAAAGTATTTACAATAATCATATTAGGCCGAATAGAAAGAAATCTAGGCTTTAGATAAGTAAGAGAGCAGGCAGGCTTTAGAAGCGGGTGTTTAACAACTGACCATATTCATGTAATTACCCAGTTCATGGAAAAATCAACAGAGTACAACAAACCACCATGTATGGCATTTTTAGACTATGAGCAATCTTTTGATTTTCTCAAAAATTTCAGCAGTAATGAAAGCTCTTCAAGGACAAGGAATGAATCTTATGTTAGAACACTGGAAGATATCTATAAGGAACGTACGATACCCTTAAATCTACATAAAGATTGTGAGAATTCTGATTGAGAAATGATTTTGACAGGGAGACCACATTTCTCCTGAATTATTTACAGCGTGCTTAGAAGACGTTTTTAGGAATTTAGATTGGGAAATGTAGGAATTAACATTAATGAGAAATACTTTAACAACTTAAGAGTTGCAGAAGACATAGTTCTATTTAATGAATCATGGGAGGAACTGCGAAAGATGATAGAAGATTTGAATAGAAAATAAATAAATATAGTACTGAAAATGAATATGAGTAAAACGAAGGTAGGTTCAATGAAAATGCAGAGAGACAAACAATAAGGGTTATAGATGAACCTCTAGAGATAGTAATTGAATATACATACTTATGTTTCCCATTAACGAGACCAAAATTAAAAGAAGGATAAGCATGAGATGGAGAGCTTTTGGTAAACAAAATAAGATTATAAAATGTAAATGTCACACTCTCTCAAAAGAAAGATATTTCATCAGATAGTCTTAACAGTAATAACTTATGCATCCGAAAATTGGAGCCTTACAAAATACTTAGAACATGATCTAGTTACAACTCAAAGAATAATGATGGTATTAATACAGAGACAGAAAAATAGTAACAAAGATACGAGAGCAAACTAAAGTAGAGGATATTCTAAAAAAACATGTGGGAAAAAGAAATGGACATGAGCAGAGCATATGAGAAAGACAGATTATAGATGGGCATTAAGGATAATAGACTAGGTCACTAGATATTGCAAAAGAAGTAGGGGAAGGAAGGAAAGGCGATGGACTGACGAGCTATGAAAATTTGTCGGTATAGTGTGGCATTGCAAGACCATAAACAGGCAGGAGTGGAAGGATATGGCTGAGGCCTTTGTCCTAGATAATGGACTAGAAACGGCTGATGTTGTATTTATATATATATATATATATATATATATATATATATATATATATATATATATATATATATATATATATATATATATATATATATATATTGTGGCGGGATGTTGCAAAACAACCCCCACACCCTTGATCACACTAACTGACAAATGTCTCCCCTGCACAAAATTTCCCCTTACGTTATCAACTGGACTCTTGGACAGAAGGAAATTGAAAACTAAACATAACCTTAACACTATATTCTTAAAAGTAAACGCAATCAAAATTATTACTATACTTGAAACTAAAGATATCATACAGACAACACAAAAAAAAACTTAACATACAAAATAAATAACAAATACCATATTCACATAAACCCGGAGAAAAAATATCAAAACTTAAAACTAAGATGCACCACAACCAAATATGTTTATATATATATTTTAGGGACACCAATACAGTCGTCCACACACTGCCAACTGTCTTTAATGGCAAACTACCACAGCTCTGTGGGTAACACTACAGCAAGGGCCAATGTGCCATAGCTGCCTCCCTAATTGGGGTCGTAATCATCATCGTCATCATCGTCATCCTTATCATCATCATCAATAACAGCAATTCATTCGGTCCGGGTCATCAACATTTAACTAAATCTGAACAGTCGTATCCAGTTCCTTATCATAAGCCAGGTCGTCAATCAATATTCAAAATATAAGCTCTCCAAAGGAGGAATCACGGCTCAGAAAATCAATAACCACTTCCAACGCTGGTAAGAAAAACATAAATATAATCCAGCATTCACACACGCAACTGCCTTAAGCTGCAGTCAAATAAAAAAAAGCATTCTCCCAAGAAATTCACCACTGTCGTAACCTAACTAAAAACATAAACAAACAATCTCATTTAAACCAACAGTCTTTCTCACCACAAACAATCGATACACTAACTACTTTCGCTCGCTAACACAATCTCTCTCTCTCTCTCTCTCTCTCTCTCTCTCTCTCTCTCTCTCTCTCTCTCTCTCTCTCTCTCTCTGGATTTGGCAAAAGAAAATAAACAAAAAATAAAACAAAAATTAATCCTCCACAATATATATATATATATATATATATATATATATATATATATATATATATATATATATATATATATATATATACATACATATATATGTATATATATATATATATATATATATATGTATATATATATATATATATATATACATATATATATATATATATATATATATATATATATATATATATATTTATATATATATATTATTGAAAATAAACCCCCTAATTCAAAGCAATAATCTAGCTCCATGGTAATAGTACGTATGAAATTTTAGTCCAGATCTGCAGTCGTAATCTCTCTTTGGATTATTGAGAGTTTTCCATTGTATTTCTAGAAACCTCTCTCTCTCTCTCTCTCTCTCTCTCTCTCTCTCTCTCTCTCTCTCTCTCTCTCTCTCTCTCTCTAGGTTGATTATTTTTTTAGTTAAAACTTATGTAATCTGCACTGACATTTACTATAACTAAATTCGAGTGTCATAGTTTTAGAAGGTAACTTATATCTTTTCATAGAAAACTAATACAATTAAAATTAATGTGCCAAGCCATTACTATAGTCTATATCGAGAAAAAGATATTCTACGAACTTCCCCATTACTTTGACTCCAGTCAAATATATTTTGGCAATTGATATGTAATTATTCTTGATATTGGTGTAGAATGACTACTAATAATTTTGAGATGATTATGATTATGGTAATATAGACTGGTTACAACTGAATAGTAATTATTCTTGTTTAGTAACGAGTTTCACTTTAGCAGTCATCTAGAGACGATCTCTTCAAATCAAAGAATACGAGTGAAATAGTCGTAAGAAAGTTCTCTCCTTTCTTTGATCTATAACCTTTATGTTTCCAAGCGACAACTGCAGTGTTGAAGGAAATAATATGCAAAAGCTATAATTCATCTCATCTCTCTCTCTCTCTCTCTCTCTCTCTCTCTCTCTCTCTCTCTCTCTCTCTCTCTCTCTCTCTCTCTCTCTCTCTCTTTGTAGATATAATTACGACTAGCGAATTACGTAAACTCCCAAGATCCAAAACTCACTTGCTTTATTTTACATAAATCTGATACACACAAGAATACCTCCGACCTTTGAGAATAATAAGCAACTCCCAAACGTTAATGTATATGAATACGAAATATCTAAAGGTCTCTTAACGTTAGACTAAAAACAAAACTGTGTGATTACTTTCATTTTAACGGAAACTATTCTTAAATCAACCTCTTTCTTTGGTTCTTAGTCAGGGGTACGCGCAAGGCACTGAAATAATTATTGGTGATAAAAATAAAACACACTTTACAAAACTATATATATTCTATAAAAATAACAATTTAACAATAATACCAAAAATAAAACTATCAAAATTTAAATCTGAACTAGACCTTAGACTTACAACAAAATGAACTTCAAGAATACTACAATCCCTTGTTTCATTAGAAATTAATTTATGAAATTATTTAATTTTGACAATTAATGGAAAAAGTTAACACTTTAACACAATAGTGAATAAATAATAATTACGTAACTGTTACTCTTACGTCCTTTGGGCTCACACAATCACACCAAGTTACAAAACGGTTAAGCAAAATATATATGCACTTCACTGTTTAACCATATCACACAGGGCCAGTCAGCAAAAAAAAATATTTTACAGTATAAATTGTACTTACAAATATACTTCACTTCCTTCAAATCAAACATACAAAAATATCACAGTGTTTAACAGGCGCTATACTGTACAAGGTATACGTTGGAGAGAAAACACTATGGCTGAAGAGGTGCTGGTGAGAGGATTGTTGGACGTTGGCTCTTTCGGAATATCAGGCTGAATCTCTCACTCCTATGCATTGCTAGGCCCTATATATGTCGTCCTAAGTTACTCTAGAACCTTCCAGCAAATTCAAGCAATGCATTCGATGCGTGTGCACTAGGTCTGGGCGGTCTCTCACGGCATCAGTCTGCCAACTTGGAAGTTTGAAGTAGGGTTCTATACGATGCCTGACGATGGCAACACACTCAGCTAACTCTGCCCATCTCCTCTCATAACATTAAAAAAAAGTAAGCTTAGTCTAGAACCTTCATGCAACTTCCAACCACGTGGAAACATGATGCAATCCCTAGTGTTTATACCTCGTGTGTCATACATACCTTTTAAGAAGTTTACATAAGATTTCGTAACCAAACTACATGAAGTAAAGATTTAATTCTTTAAAATAATGTAAAGTTACATATACGGAACTGAATTAAAATAAAATTAAATGAATGACGTCAGTCTCATGTAATTTACATACATTTACTTAATCTTCCATGAGTGCAACCCACCTTATGAGCTAGCTATACATCTCTAAAATACACAAATGATATATGTGAATAAAATAATCTACTTTCATGTTAGACCAGCTTCGTAAGAATATATATATATATATATATATATATATATATATATATATATATATATATATATATATATATATAT
>NC_090739.1:78183164-78300985 GCF_036898095.1 Palaemon carinicauda
CAAGAGGAAGAGAAATTAGATAGAATAGTGTGCCAAAGTGTACCCTCAAACAAGAGAACTCTGACCCAAGACAGTGGAAGGCCATGGTACCGAGGCTATGGCACTACCCAAGACTAGAGAACAATGGTTTGATTTTGGAGTGCCCTTCTCCTAGAAGAGCTGCTTACCATAGCTAGAGTCTCTTCTACCCTTACCAAGAGGAAAGTGGCCACTGAACAATTGCAGTGCAGTGTGATGATTCCTTTGTTTCTTCTTCTAATAAAGCTTCTCAATAAATCTTCTTATTAATTGTCTAGTATTTTTACCTTTACTTACTATTTCTTAATTGTATTTTAGTCCATTCTTGTTTAATACTTAATGTGCTTCTCAGGAGTTAACATAAGAAAAGGTACGTGGGTGAGGGATACTCGTTACCAAGTTTTCCTTTACTAGACATAAAAAGGTTGAACAGTCACTTACAATGCAGTTTTAAAAGAGAATGGGTTTTACATAAATCTGTAGCGTTGAATTTAGAAGTCTTGACACTGGCTGAAGAATTAGATGTTTTCTTGATTTAATTGGGCCTATACGTCAATCCTAGGCCCTCTGCAGTCGCTGAAGTATGAGCTTCCGTCAGGTGTTGGGAAGGCTACAACTCGTTGTTCGCCGCGAGTCCGGCAAGTTAAAGTAGGTCTTTTTTTCCTGGTATACTGAGTGACTTTCTTAGAAGGAGAGAGAGAGCAAGGTCTATAGAATACGAGGTCTTCTCACGCGCAGATTAGTGAGGATATGGGGGTTTGGAGGGAGATAGACCGTGACGTCAGCATAGCCAATGCGTCCGAGTCTCCCTTGTCAACTTTCATACAAATATAGGGATTTTTTTGTTAATTTATTTGTAATCAATAACAAATTAACAGCCACTTTATTATCTTAGGAATATAAAATTACTCGGTGGAAACAGTTCTGTATTTTGTGCATAAAAAATTGATCTAATTACATTTATTTACAAGAATAAAGGAATAATATATAAAAGCCTTAATTTTCACATTTTCACCACTTCCATGATAAACATGGTTATGCTTGTCTTAAATCTTTCGTCTTACAAGTGAATAATTAAGAAACTAACTTCAACATTTTACTTACAGTTTTCCGAGATGAGCTAATGTTTCTATTCAGAATTCGAATCCTAAAAAAAGTAAGACAGCGTAAAAAAACCTAATAACTTCTTGAGGTAATGAAATATGCTCGTATATCATTTCAGCTAACGAAGTTATTACGTTTCCCCCTTATTTCAAAGATTTTTCGCAATGAAAACAAAACAAACACTTTTTTTCCATTGTTTTTAGATTTTCGAAAAATTCTTCGTTGGGTTTCATCAGTTTTCTGTCATCCCTACTTACAGCACCGATTCATGTATTATCCCCTTTAGTTGCTCTATTGCCTAAAAATTCATACTGAGGAAACGTCCAAGCTATAAACCCTCCCAGATATTGTAATCCTCCTTCTTCAATGGCATCTTCTAATAAACCTTCCTCATATTCCAGATTAGCATCAATGCAATTTTCAATTTCATTTTCTTGCAAACAAAAGAACATAGCAGACAAGCTTCATTCTTTCTGAAGATAATTTTCTTCATTTTTAATTACTGTATTTTCTTTGGAAAGAAAATGAGCAAATTCGTTTGAAGTTACATTCACAGAAGCACTTTTTGCCCTTTTTACGCATAATGCCACAGCTAAACCTGCTAAAGCCAGAGAATCCTCCTCCTCGGATGACATTATGGAAACTGTGGAACCGATGCAAATTGTAACGATATATCGGAATGGTGTAGGGGCAGCGACGTTAGATGGCTTGCTACGATTTTTATCTGATCAATTATATCGTTCTGATAAACAGTTACGTCTGGGGCGGGCCTAGTAATTCGTACATCAAATTCCTTTCATAGATATCCGCTTCAAAGTGCCGGCTACATATCAGGGCATTCTCAACATTTATGTGATCTCCCCGTTTGCAGAGGTGCACCCATTTTTTCCTAGTTTCACTGTCCTTTGGAAATGAATGAAATTTTCGTCCTGGTTGAGAAGCATCCAAACACAACACAGTTATTGGGCATGTTGTTAATTGAATATTGCTGTTAGAATTTACACAACCACTGTCAAGAATTAGATCGAGGACCAAGACAATTCCCCGACCTGTTTACTTTGTTTAACTGTAGGTAGCACCCGTCCGTTTGGATGTCGTGACGTCACGAAATCCACCTGCGCAGAAATGTCAATTTTTGGACCAGGGATGAGAAGACCTCGTATTCTATAGACCTTGAGAGAGAGATTACCTCTCACTGTTGCTTATATACCGTCGTCCTGGGCGTGTCAAGCTATCCTTAATCACGTGACGATTTGTAGGTTTTCGCGCCTCCTTTCGTCTGGGTCCCATGAGTCATTCAAGAAGGGAACAGGACGTCGGGAGATGTTTATGGAAAATATCCATGGACTCAGCGGAATTAACTAAAAACAACCTGCCTAACTTCTCATTCGCTCTCATGTCTCTCTACAATTCTTTCTATATCTTTACAATGACTACTAACTGCATTTGTCTCTCTATTTCTTATCAACAAATAAAACTCATGAATAAAGGCATCAATAACATACATAAACCTTCTGCATATGAAATTTATCCAAAAATAATCATTTGTCTGACACCACTCGGCCAGCTACTAAGATTCTTATAGAATCCTCATACCACAAAATAACAAACTTATTCCTTAGGTTTCCCAGTAATAACTACTAGTAACTAATTAATCCTTTCCAACTTTTTGAAAATCAAATACTTCACCACATTATATGTTACCACAGTAATAAGCACAATCAAAAATACATTACACAGTTAGAAATGGTGCAACATCTTGCTTGTAAAATAGAACATAATCATTATTAAGTGGCATTGCCACATTTTCCACCACTGTTAATTTGTCTAGCTTAAAATGGTTAATCTTGGTTTCATAACTCTTTGCAATGGAAGACTGATTTAATTCATAATGTAAAAACACACTTGGTACATAATAGAGATAATCAGGAATTACTACTGAGCAAGAATCTGTAAATTATTTCACGTTTTCTATCTGAAATGTTTTAGTCCTCGCATTACACGTAACTTCTGCCGGTTTAGTATTTTGAACATAAACAAAGATTTCATTACCTAAATGTAATGCCCTGTATGGCAAACTGAAAGTTTCAAATTTACACGCTCTCATCAATTCATAATTCTCAAAGAAAATACCTTGTATACATGGAAAATTGTTTATAGGTTGTTTAATTTGCACAAAATTGCACATGGATTGACTTTCACTTATCAATACACATTGTTCTAGTTCACCTTCCTCTAAAATAATCATCAACAATTTATTCTTATCCAATGCTAGACTAACCTTGGGATGGTTCCAAATTACTGTTGCATTGTCTATTTTAACTGGGAAAGGATGTATTATATATAGGTCAAATAAATTTATACCCTTAAAAGGAATCAACACCAACAAATACCCTTTTATTACCTTCACATTTGACATAGTATAATACCAAAATATATCTTCTATCAAAGGCTTGGAATGACTATTTACTATACACCAATCTATGATTTCTTTCAAAGTTTTTGAAGAAATGATAGCAGGGCTAAGTATTCCTTGTTGTGCATTTATTAGTCCGTTCACAGATTCCTTTTGATCACTAATCTCAATTTCCACTTCATGACAAACACTTGTTCTAGGTCATTTATCTTGTTAGAAACATTTACATTAACTTGATTAATAAATTCCACCATCTATTTGATGTTTTCTACATTCTTATTATTATTTTCTATTAGAGTACTTATAAGATTATCCTTCTGATTAGCCCATTTCTCGATTAGTTCTACACGATCAGTCAAACCTTTTACATCGTTTTCTGTAGCCACTCCAAACAAAGCACTAAATGCACTACCTACAAAAGGTAATAAAGATCTCTTGTTTCTTTGAGGCCTGACAATGTCTTCAATTTTACCTTGTAAGTTTCTTAATAATTCTACAAAGGCAGAATCACTATGGGTTAGTATGCACGTTCGTATTTCTTTATCTAACTGTTTCGAATGTTCTTCCCTTTCTAATATTGAATTGACATTGATCTTTACTACAGCAAAATCCGTTAACAGTTCACCTTTTCCATGTGTTTGTATCAAGGCCCCACTTTTAATGTCTATTTCGCAAGTGATATCGACCAGTAGGGGTAAGAGCAGAAGAAAGTTTTTCCACCACTTCCTGTAGAAGTTGAGAGGACCATGGATTAGTTTTTACAACCTTTATGTGATTCCAATGGGCATACCTTACATCTAAACTCTGTCCATGTATCAGTTTAAATTTATTATTCTTTTCCCTTTCTAACACTCGATAAGGACCTTCAAATTTGGGAGACACATTTTCATTTGGTCCTTCCTTTACATGTACCTTTATATATACTTGTGAACCTAACTTCAGGTCAGTATTGGAACTAGTTGTGTCATAGTATTTCGTTGCCCTTTTTCTAGAGATTGTCTGGTTTGTCTTATTATTTGAATGGTTCTTTGCAGTTTTCAAGCTACATAGTCCTGGTAATCATATGTGTGCTTATGAAGTTTCTGCGTCATCTAACAATGAGTTAGGCAGTCTTTTCTGATAACCCTAAAGCAAAAAGTGTGGGGTTTCTCTTACCGTTTCATTCACTGTGTTATTCAAAGTAAACTGAACATCCTATAAGCTATATCCCAATCTTCTGTAGTTGGACTAATGATAGTTCGCAGTACATCCAGTATCTTCTTATTTGCCCTTTCCACTGTCCCATTTGAACTCGGCTTATAAGGGGTTATCTCGCATTTCTTTATCTCAAAAAATTCGCAAAGCTTTTTCATTACCTCACTGGTGAATTCGGGTGCATTGTCCGACAAAAGTACCTCCGGACAAGAATGTCTTGTGAGTATTCTGGTCTTTAAAGCTTCTGCAACCGAAACAGCAGTTCTATCTCTAACTAGAACAATTTCTATGTACAGAGTCAAATAATTCATGAAAACTAGTATATACTTATTTCCTCTCAAAGTTTTTGGAAAGGCTCCCATATGATCCATCTGAACTACCTCAAAAGGGTTTAAATTACTAGGATATTTTTCTAAAGGAGCTCTGACATTTACATGACCTTTATGCCTATTACAAGTTTGACATTCATTTACAAATTGCTTTGCTTCTTCGCTGCACTTAGGCCAAAAATAATTCCTACTTATTGTTCTCAGAGTCTTTTTGATTCCTGGATGTCCTGCCAACTTGTGGGTATGTGTTATAGCTAATACTTTCTTAGTCAGTGTGTCAGGTACATATAGTCTAGAACAAGCACTCCTATCCTTAGCTTTCTTATATAATATCCCATTTATTAATTCAAAATCTGACCTAGAAGTTTCATCTTGTCGCAAATCTCCTTTTATTTTCCTGATACTTGCTTGTTTCCCTTGTTCTATTTTAATTCTTTCCCAATCTAAGTCTACGACCTGACATCTGAAACAAAAGGTGTTAGTCGTGATAATTCTTTCAGTATCCTCTTGTGCTCTAGATAACCCATCTGCTAAAGTATTAAACTTACCTGGAATATATCTAAATTCTGGAACAAACTCTAGTACACTGATAAACCATCGATTAAACTTTAAGTTATTAGTGAAAGCTCTCTTCTTAAATAGGTCACAGATGGGTTTATGATCAGTAAGTACATTTACTTTGTGTCCTAACAAAAAGTGCCGAAACTTTCTCAGTGCCCAATATATGGCTAAACATTCCTTTTCTGTGGTATTGTAATTTCGTTAGGCCGCATTTAAGACTCTACTTGCATAATATACTACCCTCATTCTGGTTTTTGCTTTCTGTAACATAACTGCTCCTATTCCTGTATTTGAAGCATCACATGCTAAGTAAAACTGCTTGCTAAAGTCTGAATACACTAAGATGGGATCTTGGATTAATTTCTCTTTCAACTCTTGAAAAGTCTCCTCTTGTTCTGCTTTCCATTCAAACTCTACATCCTTCTTAGTTAATTCTGTCAATGGTTTAGCTATAGCTGCAAAAGTTTTGACAAATGGTCTATAGTATCCTATCATTCCTAAAAATCTTCTTACACCTTTCAGATTTTGTGGAGCAGGATATTCCACAATAGCCTTTATTTTCCCTTCTTGCATGCGCAATCCATCAGCACTGATCACATGTCCTAAATATTCTAAAGATTTCCTCAAGAATTGACATTTCTTTAATCTTTATCTTTAATCCTGCCTGTCTTAATCGCTCTAAAACGATTTCTATGGTTCTGAAATGGCTCTTCATATCTTTGATAAATATAATGACCTCATCTAAATAGACTGACACATTCTCTATGTCTCCTAAGATCTGTAACATTAATCTTACAAAAATCTATGGAGCTGATGTTAATCCAATGGCATTACCTGAAATTCTAAGTGTTCTTTATTTGTGCTGAAGGCGGTTAATGGCTTAGATTCTTCGTCTAAGGGTACTTGCCAATATCCACTTAGTAGATCTAAGGATGAGAAGATCTTTGCTCCTCCTAATTGAACCAAAACATCATTTATTACAGGCATGGGCATTCTATCAGGAACTGTGTTTGCATTCAACTTGTGATAATCAATCACTAATCTGTAACTTTCATCTTTCTTTGGAATTAACAACATGAGAGAATTATAAGGTGATTTAGAGGGTATGACCACTCCTTCTTCCTTTATTTCCTCTATCATTTTATCTACTATTGGACGTCGGCTGATAGGTAATCTATAATTAGGTATGAAAAAGGGTTTGGCTCCATCATCTAGGATTATCTTATGTCTTAACACTTCGGTCCTACCTAACCTATCACCCGTAATTGCTATGCCCTGCCTATATTTATTTAAGGTTTCTATTAATCTTTTTCTGTACTCAGGAAAATCTGTGTTATCTATCTCCCCATCTATTCCTGCATCAATGCTTCCTATGGTAAAGAATGCTTCCTCCTCTAACGGAATCATCTTATGTGTAACTTCTATTCCTGTACAAAAATTCGGTACCCAGTAACAAACGGAGTCTTTTATCAGAATAATTCATGACATAAGTAGTACAGGGTAATCCCTCCATCTGAACTAATGAATTATCCATTCTGACATATTCTGGCAAACTTTCTGGGGTCAATATTACATCATCATTTGTGTGTAGGCGGGTTATTAAATATACTCTAGTAAGAGTATTGGGCAGTAGTACTACATCTCTAGCTAATCTAAATCTTACTTTGTTTTCATCTGCTGTGCTGATCAGACTTATTTCCCCAGTTTGTACTTGAGTACAAAAGCATGAATCTTCATCTCCTCCGTTATGAGATTCTGTTTCTCTTAAGTGTCTTAACTCTTGTGAGTTCAATGTGCCTAGCAGCAAAACTTCTTGGAATTCCTTTTCTTTGTCGACATTTCCTTCCTTAGTATTTATGGTGCCTTCACAAGATTTCCCTTTCTCTATCGAAGCGGTCCCCTGCAAATTGTCCAAATTTGTAGTGGACTTGTCATCGACAAGTTGGAAACAGACTGCCTGATTATTTCCCTTTAGAATTAGTCTTCTGTCTTGACAATCAAAAACTATGCCAAAATCTTGCATCGTTTCAAAAGAAATCAAAGCTCGAGCGGGAAATGCTACTTCTTGCAAAACCAAAAATGGCACTTGACACTTCTTCTCTAACAATTCAATGTTTAAATCTATGGCTCCTACATTGTTAATCTGATTGCCAGTTATTCCCTGAACTAATGTATCCTCACTCCTAATCGTGGAAATAGGTATATTCAAATAATCAGTCAAGGTATGGAGCCCTATGAGATTTACAGTACTTCCTGAATCTAACAAACCATGACATTCTTTACCTTCTATCTTGATATTTATTTTAGGTAATGATTGCTGTTGGAAGGATAAATATGTTACTGGCAACGTGGATGTACCTCCGCTACCTGCAACATCCTTCTATTTTTTGGTTTCCCTATTTCTTGGACTCCTTTCTTGCTCTTCTAGTCACTTTCTGCTACCTTGTTTTTCTTCTGGGTAATTAGTAGGGTTTGAGTTATCCTTTGCTTGGGCCGGAGGAGTACTGTCTGAGGGTTTATTATATTTCTTACCTTGGTACCAACACTCTTGGTCTGTGTGACCTCTTTGACAATACTGGCAATACCTATTCTTTGGTCTAGCTCCCTTATGATGATAATTTCCTCTAGATTTATATGTTTCATTATAATTTCCTTTGCTTTGTTCATTTGACTTGTGTACGATATGTCTTTCGGCCATGCGCTGCCGAGCATGCATCTGCATACGCTGTTGCGAGTCAGTTGGCTCTTGAGTATCTTGTAATAAAGTGTGGTTTCTAGGACGTTGTCTCATTGCAAACCCAACATGGTGCAGTGAGTAGGATTGGAACCAAGCCATGCCCCAGATACGTCGACCACCCCAGGCCACGCCGAGGCGTGCCTCACCTGCGATGCCAAGGGCCTTGTCACAGGCCGTGATGCAAGCACAGACGTTAATTGCAGACCAGCAACGCGCCATCCGTTCCCTTCAGGATGCCCTTCCCGGTTCCGGAGCACGTGCCAGTAAAGTTCCTGTCTCTGCTGCCCCTGAGAAGTGCGATGCGGTAATGTCCTCGGCAGCGTTCAGATCTTGGAGACGTTCGATGACGTGTTGGATCCACCTTAACAAGTTCCCACCGCAGGATGTTGTCCTGCACATTAGGCTCAACTGCGTGCCGGCGTTGCAACGTGCGCTGGACGCTCGGTATTCAAATGCCAAATGGAACGCCCTCACCCCAGACGCGGCTCTGGATGCCATCGGGAATATTGTATTGCGGTCGTCGAATCAGGCAGTGCAGTGGTCTGAATTCTTTGCCCTCGCACAATGGCGCGAGGAGTCAGTGAGCAACTATTTTTCGAGGTGTGCTCAGAAGGCCACCGACTGTGATTTTCAGTGTCCTAAATGCGGGGAGTGCTTGATAGAATACATGCTGTTGCGGAAAATAATGGTAGGCCTCAGTGACCCTGTATTAAAAAGGCACGTTTTTCAGGCATGTGATACATTTAAAAGTGTAGATGCCCTTCAGGCACTGTGTTGCACTTTCGAAGCTGCACGCCAAGATGTTGAAAGTATCCCGCGCATCGCTATCGGTGAGAGGGAGTCTGCTGGCGCCTCGAGTGATAATGTCACAGGCAGTGATGACGTAGAACCAGACGTTGCGGTGTTGCGGTGTTGCGCGGCAACTTCAATGCAAAGCGTTGCGGAAATTGTGGGGGACGCCAACGGTTTGGTCGAGCGTCGTGTCCAGCAAAAGGTATGACGTGCCACGGGTGCCCAAAAGGTAGGGCACTTTCAGAAATGCTGCAGAAGTACGAAGAAAGCGCCACTTGCCTCGAGTTTAGTGATTGTTGCAAACACACACCTCTCCCCCCACCCTACAATCAAGGCTTGTGTTTCCCATAGGAACGGGAATTCAGTATCGACACTCGTCGTAGCAGATACAGGAGCACAGATCTGCGTTGCCGGACCCACGATTCTTTCAAGCCTACAAATAAATCCCCTGGAGTTGCAGCCGCGAACAGGTCTGAGGGATGTAGCTAATCTCCGAGTGAGATGTCTCGGATCAACGGCATGCTTCATTGATATAGGTGGGCGACGCACAATGCAGGAGGTGTACTTTGTGCCGACGGCCAAGAACTTCTATGTATCGATGAATGCTTGTAAGGAGCTGGGAATAGTACCGCCTGGCTTCCCTCACCCCCTACCATCTCGTTGCATCAGCTGATGTGTTTAACAAAGAAGTCGCACGGCCTAACTCCCCTAAGACAATGAAACCAGCCACCTTACCCATCCCGCCTGTGGAGGAGAATATACCAAGACTTGAGGAATGGTTATTACGGCATTTCTCATCAACAACCTTTAACACAACCAGGGCACCTTTACCTGTAATGACGGGCAAGCAGCACCACATCCATTTGTTGCCTGATGCCGTGCCTTATGCCTGTCACACGCCCGCAACAATCCCTAAGCATTGGGAAGAGGAGGTCAATGCTCAACTTGTCTAGGACGTTCGGAAGGGTGTGATAGAACCAGTCCCAGTGGGGGAGGCAACAGAATGGTGTGCGAGGATGGTCATCGTAGCCAAGAAGACAGGCCAACCTCGCCACACAGTAGACTTCCAGCGCCTTAACGCCCACTGTCTTCGTGAGACTCATCATACACCGGCACCCTTCGACATGATTTCAAGCATCCCCATTCACACGTACAAGACTACGGCGGACGCCCACTGGGGTTTCCATCAAGTGGAATTGGACGAGGACAGCCGCCCACTCATGACCTTCATCACCCCATGGGGACAATATTATCGTAGAACACCCATGGGTCACTGTTCAGCGTCTGACGCCTACACAAAAAGGTTCGATGATGCCCTGCAAGACATCACCAGAAAGCATAAATGCATTGACGACACCTTGCTATACGATCACAGCATTGAAGAGGCGTTCTGGCATGTATATGAATTCCTGTCAACGTGTGCCTCTGCAGGTATCACACTCAAGCCCGAGAAGTTTAAATTCTGCAAGAGAGGTTACTTTCGTCGGTTATCACCTGGGATGGGAGTCATACAAGCATGCAGACGAACGACTAGATGCCATTCGTAACTTCCATATGCCAGAGAAGCCCTCCATCACGGATATTAGGTCGTGGTTTGGATTCGTGAATCAATTAGCTCCCTTTCTTGCAACGGCACCCATCATGGAGCCCTTTAGGGACCTCCTCAGAAAACCCACCGGAAAAAATGTCTACTGGGATAGCCAGCTATGTGACAAACTCCGGCAGGCACAGGAGGTCATCTGTCAATTAGCCAAGGACGGCTTGGCATATTACGACAAGACACGCCCTATGACGATAATGACAGATAGGAGCAAGGAAGGCATCGGCTTCGTAGTCCTTCAGCAGTATTGCGTTTGTCAGTCAGCTGACAGCCCCTTCTGTTGCAAGGGCGGCTGGTGCCTTGCCCTGTGTGGTAGTCGACACCTCACCCCCTCTGAAGCTGGGTATGCCCCCGTAGAAGGAGAAGCCCTGGCAGTTACCTGGTGCTTGCGGAAGGCCAGGTTGTTCCTACTTGGGTGTCCTAATCTCACCATCATCACGGACCACCGTCCACACGTCAAACTGCTGCGTGACAGAGCCCTCAAGGACGTCATCAATCCAAGATTATTCAACCTGAAAGAGAAAACACTCCAGTTCAAGTTCCACATGAAATACCTGCCCGGAAAAAGGAACACCGCCACTGATTTTCTTTCAAGGTACCCGACCATGCGAGCATCCCACGAAGCTGCCGACATGGATTTGGAGGACGACATTCGAGTGGCAGTGGCATGTGCAACCGTGGCCGCCTTGGAACCGGACATCATCATGTTGGATGAAGACTGCGTCAGGAGCGCCGCATCTAACGACCCTGTATATCAGCTCTTGCTTGCCAGGGTTACAGCGGGCGACTGGCCCCAACAGAAATCGCAAGAACTTGCCTGCCTTCGTCAATTCTTCAGCGCTCGGGATCGGCTAGCCATCAACCAGGATCTGGTGACATACTCAGTGGACCAAGGATGTGTTCGTTTGGTCATCCCCGAGAATTTACGGCGCCAGGTAGCCGCTAACCTACACACAGGACACCAAGGCCTCGACTCTATGCTTAGAAGAGCCAGGCAGTCGGTCTATTGGCCGGGAATAGAAGGGGACCTTCAGCATCGCCGTGCCCAATGCACTTCATGTGATGAACACGCCCCCTCACTGCCTCCTGAAGAAATGATGCACACGCCCCCCGCGGAATACCCTTTCCAGCAAGTTGTCGCATATATGTTCCAGATAGAAGGCAGTGTATACATGGTATATGCAGATAGACTAACAGGTCGGTTAGAAGTAGCTCATTTCCCCAATGGTGCCACGTCTAACAAAATCAGCAATCACCTTCGACCATATTTCTTGCGTTGGGGAGCCCCGGAACAAATATCAACTGACGGAGGTACGAACTTTGCCAGCGAGGAGATGGGGAGTCAAGGTCCGGCTGTCGTCGGTCCAGTATCCCCAGTCTAACAGCAGGGCAGAAGCAGCTGTCAAATCGGCAGAGGCTACTCCGAGAAAACACGTTAAAGGGTGGAGCCCTTGAGTCGGACAAAACGGCCCTGGCGATACTTCAGTATCTCAACACGCCTCTCAGGGGGATTAACAAGTCGCCATCTCAGCTTGCAACGGGTCGCCAGCTGCGCGATGGGGTACCGACGGCCAGGAGACACCTGTTAGTAGACAGACATTGGAGGCAGACGATACGTCGAAGGAAGTTACAAGTGGCCAGGTCGCAGGAGTTGATGCGCATACCTGGCACTACCAGAAGACTGCCGCCCATCGAACTAGGTACCCATGTACGCATACAAAACCAAGCTACCAAGCAGTGGAATAGAACGGGCGTAGTAACGGAAACAAAGCCCCATCGTCAGTTCACCGTCAAGCTCAACGGGAGCGGCAGGCTATCAAAAAGGAATAGTCGACACCTGAGAGTCATCGCTCCGCCCCCTGGCACGCCCGTGTCTCAGCACGAGACCTCCGCAAGCCATACCCCGACAGAACAGGTAACACACCCCATATAGGAGCCCAACGTCGTTAGTAGGCCGAGAAGGGCCGCCGGTAAACCCAAGTGGGTCAAAGACTTTACAGAATAATGTTATTATCTGTTGTATGTAATTGCATCAGGTTGATATTTCTTTCCAGAGAATTTATGTATTTATTTTGTTTTCGTGTATGTATCGAAAAGTTAGCTTTAATTTTTTTTTCTTTTTTTTTTCTCTGTCATTTCTCATTGATTTAGTGACATTTCCCCCTTTCATTTTTGCCATGTATAAGTAGGTTTTTGAGGGGGGGAATGTACGATATGTTCCGGTATTTCCCCCTTTCATTTTTTTTTTTTTTTTACCATGTATAAGTATAATCTTGAGGGGGGGATGTACGATATGTTTTTCGGCCATGCGCTGCCGAGCATGCATCTGCATACGCTCATACGCACAGTTGCGAACTTACGAGTCAGTTGGCTCTTGAGTATCTTGCAAACCCAACAACTTGTAAGGGGGCTGGTTATAGTGATAATTTTTATGGTAATGTTTATTCTTACTGGACTCGTTATTTTTATCTTCCCTGTAATTCTGATACCTCTTTTGTTTGGTATTCGTCGAAAAAGTGACCTCGTCAATTTGGGTCTCGTTTTTCTGTATCACTTCCTGAATTTATCTCAAAGTTTTTGTGAGTTTCTGGGCAGGATCTAACTTTAGGTCTTTGAAAGCCTTCCTTTCCTTTTCACCAAAGGCTGCATACAATGTACCGTAGGCCGCATAAGTCAGAATTTCATCTAAATCTACCTGTTTGTTATTATCCTCACTAAACTTGGTTCTGTCTCTTACCGTGATTGTGGGTAATGACAAAATGTCTTCCCTAACTACTCCTAAATAATTCAGAACCTGGGTATACAAACTGGGCATGGAATCACCTTCAAATTTAGCCGAGGAAAACCTATACAAGTTCAACAACCGATCGGTCTCCTTGGCCGATCGCCACAATAGTCTGCATTCCTCCTTGAACTCGTTGAAAGTTATAATGTTTTCAAAAGCCTTACCGTTTAATGTAGGGTGAGCATCCCCTACGTCTACATTGACTAACAACATGCCCTGTTTGATTTTTGCTACTTCATCAGTTATTTTAAAACTAACAATCTTATTCTCTGTATCTGCTAACCACTTTTCTACACTGTATTTCTCTAATCTTTGTTTGTCGGGATTATCCCTACCTACATTTCCACAAAACCGTGTGGTTTGTGTGATCAACCCAGCGGAATTCATATCGGCGATATTTGCTCTTAAAGGACTCGAACTTCGGTTACTCAAATTAGTATTTCTAATCAAATTTTGACGTCTTCCTACACTAGCACTTCGCAACCGTCTGTCTGCAGTTAATCTCAAGTCGTACTGGTATTGTGTGAATCATTGGACAATATTATCAAGACTCATAGCCCACTTTGAAATAAAAGGAAAATTAAAACAAGCCAAAAAAATTTTTACGAGAGACATATTCCCTAACTTCCTATTTTATAGAGAGACATTCTTAATTATACAATAAAACAAGAGAGCGAACGAAAGCATGCAAATTACTCACATGTCCATTGGTTCACAACCTCCTTTTCTTTCTCTCTATTTTCTTGAGATTGTTTCGAAATTCTTCGACACGTATAATGCAACACGTATAAAGGTTCAACACGTATCTAAAATAAAGCCAGTATTAGTTCAAACACTTAATATAACACGGCAAAGTATCCCTTAACGCTGCCACCATTTATGATGATTCCTTTGTTTCTTCTTCTAATAAAGCTTCTCAATAAATCTTCTTATTAATTGTCTAGTATTTTTACCTTTACTTACTATTTCTTAATTGTATTTTAGTCCATTCTTGTTTAATACTTAATGTGCTTCTCAGGAGTTAACATAAGAAAAGTTACGTGGGTGAGGGATACTCGTTACCAAGTTTTCCTTTACTAGACATAAAAAGGTTGAACAGTCACTTACAATGCAGTTTTAAAAGAGAATGAGTTTTACATAAATCTGTAGCACTGAATTTAGAAGTCTTGACACTGGCTGAAGAGTTAGATGTTTTCTTGATTTAATTGGGCCTATACGTCAATCCTAGGCCCTCTGCAGTCGCTGAAGTATGAGCTTCCGTCAGGTGTTGGGAAGTCTGGCGCGATGTTCTAATCGCCGCGGTCACTCTGGGACGTCACGCCAAACACATTCACAGTCTATCAGGTGCGGGCGTAATAGTTCTGTTCGTCGTCCTTCGTTTCAAGGGATAATTGGTTCCCCTTAATTCCTCGGCTGCTAAACGGTCCTGAATATACGCCGTCCTTCAGTTAATGTATGAGCAGCTACAACTCGTTGTTCGCCTCGAGTCCGGCAAGTTAAAGTAAAAACCTTCTGCATATGAAATTTATCCAAAAATAATCATTTGTCTGACCTCAGTAACCCCTTGGGTGAAGAAGAATTGTTTGGTAATCTCAGTGTTGTCAGGTATATGAGGACAGAGGAGAATAAGTAAAGAATAGGCCAGACTATTCGGTTTATGTGTAGGAAAAAATCAAATGAACCGTAACCAGAGAGAAGGATCCAATGTAGTACTGTCTGGCTAGTCAAAAGATGCCGTAACTCTGTAGTGGTAGTATCTCAACGGCTGGCTGGTGCCCTGGCCAACCTACTACTACCTACTATGGTAGCAAAGTAATAACAACGCGAACATTTCACTCTTTCGACTTCCTTCTTCGGAATCATCAGCCTAGTAATGAACAGCGAATCCAAAATATGGAGGAATTAGAGATAAGAGATGGTTGTGGCTATGAAAATAGATATATAGCCAGTAAATGTGACTATAAGCCGCACTATATTCACACATAACACACACACAATATATATATATATATATATATATATATATATATATATATATATATATATATATATATATATATATATATATATATATACATATATATATATATCTGTGTGTATGCATACATATACACACACGTATATATACGATATATATACATCTACTGTATATTCATAAAAGAATAAACCGGGAAAATGAGAGGAAAACGATATTTGTAATATCGACAGCCTTTTGATTTCCTTTGATATTCGCTTGCACTAAAATCCAGTCCGTTTTTTGTTCTCTCTAAAGCTGTTAATGATATTTTATTTCAGATTCTCTTTCAGCTTTACATTCTTCTTTTATATCTCTATATGTAACTTCCCTCTTACCTGCAGCTGCACTTTATACAATTTCCGTTTGTTATCTCCCCAAGAAGATATTTCATTCCACTTTTCAAGTTGCCAATATCTATTCCCGAAAGCCTACGCTTATCAAAACACCCTTTTGCTTACCTCTTTGTATCTTTAATACTGACTAATTTTCCTTTTTTCGCATCAAATTGACATGGTTCCATCAAAATGTCCTCTACAAATAACAGTAATCCATTTTTCCGATTTCTCTGCAATCAGATTTAGTTATGATAAAGTCTAACCACCCTTTGTTTCAGCATCACATCAAACTTGTTAACCTCTACCATTTCGTACGAACAAGCTATCTGATAAAGATTCTTCCAAACCAATGTCTTTTCCCTGGCGTGGTTGCTTACATTCTTCTTTTCATACCACCTATTTTCAAGCATCACGTTCATTTCAAAATAACTTCTCACAAGACTTATTTATTCATTCAAGTACATGCACTCCACATTAACCAGCAGCAAAATCTGTTCTTTAAAATTCTCAAAACTATTCAAATACAGACTCAAACAATGAGGGGGTATGCGAAATAATTCTTTAGAATACTAACACTACGTAGTTGGAAATCCCATTCATGTAGTTCAAGATTAAAAAAAGATGTAGTTTATTCCAGGACAACCTAGCTGGTATGATTCATGCCTGACGATCTGGTTTATCTACTCCTGCTGTTTTTTAGATTGGACTGGAGTTCTTATTATCTAAATTAACCCATATATTGATTATTGATTCCCCGGCTATTTCTGCTGGCGCTTTTGAAGAAGGGCGTTTTGGTGATTATAAAAAAAAAAAAAAAAAAAAATAATAATAAATAAAGAAACACAATCAAAGCAGAATTACACCTAATATGTGTTAACTGTATACCATTTAATATACAAAAATTAAATATAATGACTCGTTATCATAGTATTACTAAGATTATACAGTTTTTCACTTTTCATAGAGTAGTATTATATTTGGGGAAAAATTGCTTTGCAAACTAAATACCCTTCAGGATTCTTCCTTGTAAAAGTTTACCTGTTTTTAATATTATGATTATTTCTTGCTAAGCTACAACCCTAGTTGGAAAAGCAAGATGCGATAACCCCAAGGGCTCCAACAAGAAAAAATAGCCCAGTGAGGAAAGGAAATAAGAAAATAAATAAACTATATGAGAAATGATGAACAATTAAAATAAAATATTTCAAAAACAGTAATAACATTAAAACAGATATTTCAAATAGAATCTATAAAAAGAGACTTGTGGTGGCCTGTTCAACATGAAAACATTTGCTGTAAGTTTGAATAATAATAATAATAATAATAATAATAATAATAATAATAATAATAATAATAATAATAATAATAGAATAGCATCAAAATCGTCTGGAAATTCAATGGAGGCAAGGAAAAGTAAACAGCCTGTGACTTCTCAGACATTGGTAATTCCATCATGAGCGCGCGCATGCATCTGAAAAAAAAAAGAAAAAAAAAAAAAAAAAAAAAAAAAAAAAAGAAGGAGAATGGCCGTCAGGCTTAGAATCAACATACAGTATTGTGCCACCCACCAGTTTTCCCTAGTTTTTCCTTACAAGATTTGTTGATTTTATTAATTTTTCTTCACATTTTAAAAGAATCATGTTCCAGCTGTAATGCAACACCGAATAAAACACAAGTAAATGGTCTTTGCAAGTTGATATATGATCAGTCTAGGTGAATTAGAGCATTAATGCTGAGAATCGTCCCATCTATAATGATATTAGAATAAAACGCCAGATATTCGTAAATAAGAAGTCAACATTTCTTCTAATGACATTTTTAAGATACATGCATAAAGGTTTAAAGGCTTAAAGGCTTCTCATGAATGGCAGAGACAAGGGACGGTGACATTGCCCTATCAAGCAGGACAAGCCCTAGAGACAAACCAGATATACATATGATCAGCGCCCAAACCCACATAAGCTAGGACCAAGGAGGGCCAGGCAATGGCGGCAGATGACTCAGCCGATAGAACTATAGGCTCCCCCAAAGCCCCCATCCTTAGATCACAAGGATGGTGAGGTTTCAGCGACCAAAGAAACTAACGAGTTTGAGCGGGACGCGAACCCCATTCAGGCGTTCAACAGTCAGGGACGTTACCACATCGGCCACCACAACATAAGTGTTTGGTAATCAGTTCCATACATTTCATTATTTGTATTCGTGTAACACGGAGCCACTTGCCACTTTCTGAATAGGCTTCCATGTTGATACGTACATTAATTTTTTTGTGAAAATCAACAGAAAGACATTATCACCACGGTGTAAAAAGTGTAAGAAAAGATAAGTAAAATCATTAAATAGCCAATCGATTTCCGAAATAGGCTAACCTTTTACTTCTTTTTGCAAAATTATAACATTACCTTTGCCGTGTTGAAATTCATTATATACAATTTCAGTGTATTTTCCCCCACATCAAGGCATCATCTTGAGTTTTATGTCTATTATCCTATTGTATTACTTCCTTTAACATATACAACATAGTTTCCTTAATGTATGATAGGACAGAAATTCTCCAGATGGTTTATTGCTTTGGTCAAAGATTGTGTCACACAAAAGAGGGAAATCCTTAAAAGGACCCTAAGAAAAAGAGTTGACAATCAGGCACGTCGCGGTTTCCAGTCCGTTCGAACTCAAAATAAGAAATCCTTTTTCTAAAAGATTTTAACAATGGTTCTTATCAATAAGCCTTCATGCAAATAACAAAGGAACACAACAACAACAACAGCAACAACAACAACAACAACAACAATAGCAACCACAGCAAGAGATGGCAATAATAAGGAGGTATTGACAAGATGCTTTCATGGTAGCGAAGAAAGATTCTTTATCTGGAAGGAAAATCTTGGGATGAGAAAATTTGCATTCTTCAATGTGGGTCTGATTTTAGATTTTCGAATTCTACGTTAACGTAAAAGGCGAAATAGGAAAGATTTCAGGAGTAATTAGGAAATATCTGATTTTATATGTATATATATATATATATATATATATATAATATATATATATATATATATATATATATTCAAATAAGCCATATATATTTTTGATACATTAATGTCTGGATTCTCTTAACGACCTCGGGATCAGAGCCCCAGGCGAAATCACACAAAGACAAGAGCTTGGTTCCGGCCGGGAATATATATATATATATATGCATATATCTATACAGTATATATATATATATGTGTGTGTGTGTGTATATATATACATATATATATATATATATATATATGTATATATATACAGTGTATATATATATGTGTGTATATATATATATATATATACACACACATATATACATACATACATACATATACCAAGGCACTTCCCTCAATTTTGGGGGTTAGCCGACATCAACAAATGAAACAAAACAAAAAAAGGGGACCTCTACTCTCTACATTCCTCCAGCCTAACAAGGGACTCAACGGAGTTCAGCTGGTACTGCTAGGGGTGCCACAGCCCACCCTCCCACATTATCCACCACAGATGAAGCTTCATAATGCTGAATCCCCTACTGGTGCTACCTCCGCGGTCATCTAAGGCATCGGAGGCAGCAGCAGGGCCTACCGGAACTGCGTCACAATCGCTCGCCATTCATTCCTATTTCTAGCATGCTCTCTTGCCTCTCTCACATCTATCCTCCTATCACCCAGAGCTTTCTTCACTCCATCCATCCACCCAAATCTTGGCCTTCCTCTTATACTTCTCCCATCAACTCTTGCATTCATCACCTTCTTTAGCAGACAGCCATTTTCCATTCTCTCAACATGGCCAAACCACCTCAACACATTCATATCCACTCTCGCTGCTAACTCATTTCTTACACCCGTTCTCACTCTCACCACTTCGTTCCTAACCCTATTTACTCGAGATACACCAGCCATACTCCTTAGACACTTCATCTCAAACACATTCAATTTCTGTCTCTCCGTCACTTTCATTCCCCACAACTCCGATCCATACATCACAGTTGGTACAATCACTTTCTCATATAGAACTCTTTTAACATTCATGCCCAACCCTCTATTTTTTACTACTCCCTTAACTGCCCCCAACACTTTGCAACCTTCATTCACTCTCGGACGTACATCTGCTTCCACTCCACCATTTGCTGCAACAACAGACCCCAAGTACTTAAACTGATCCACTTCCTCAAGTAACTCTCTATTCAACATGACATTCAACCTTGCACCACATTCCCTTCTCGGACATCTCATAACCTTACTCTTACCCACATTAACTCTCAACTTCCTTCTCTCACACACTCTTCCAAATTCTGTCACTAATCGGCCAAGCTTCTCTTCTGTGTCTGCAACCAGTACAGTATCATCCGCAAACAACAACTGATTTACCTCCTATTCATGGTCATTCTCGTCTACCGGTTTTAATCCTCGTCCAAGCACTCGAGCATTCACCTCTTTCACCACTCCATCAACATACAAGTTAAACAACCACGGTGACATCACACATCCCTGTCTCAGCCCCACTCTCACCGGAAACCAATCACTCACTTCATTTCCTATCCTAACACATGCTTTACTACCTTTGTAGAAACTTTTCATTGCTTGCAATATATATATATATATATATATATATATGCATATATTTAAATTATAAATTATCCGATATGTGGAAAAAAGGATAAAAGGTAAATATGTCAACTTGAGTTTTACTGTACGTCAACTTCCTTTCCCCAACAGCTGCTATTATTATTATTATTATTATTATTATTATTATTATTATTATTATTATTATTATTATTATTATTATTATATTATTATTACTTGCTAAGCTACAACCTTAGTTGAAAAAGTAGGATGCTATAAGCCCAGGGGCTCCAACAGGGAAAATAACCCAGTGAGGAAAGGAAGCAAGGAAAAATAAAATACTCTAAGAAGAGCAACAACACTAAAATAAAGATCTCCTAGATAAACTATAAAACTTTTTGTTCTTGTTCTTTTGTGTATCATCTCTACCATTCTAACCAACTTCTCCGGGATTTTCCTCTTCCTCAAGGACCAGAACATCACTTCTCTTGGTATTCTATCCTAAGCCCTCTCGAAATCTACAAAAGCACAGAAGAGCTTCTGGTTTCTCTCTAATCTCTTTTCCCGTAGCTTTCTTACTAAAAAAATGGCATCCACAATCCTTCTCCCCCTCATGAATCCACACTATGGTTTCCCAGTCTTTATAATCTCTCTCAATCTCTTATCTAGTACCCTCTCAAAAACTTTCAAACCATGCTCCGTTAGTTTAATTCCCCTGTAGTTACCGCATTCCATGACATCACCTTTCTGCTTAAATATAGATACCATTAACTCTCCTCCCAGTCTTTAGGAATTATTTCCTCTTCTCATATTACTAATGATAAATCCAGCATCCATTCTAACCCCTCTGTAGCTAGTATCTTGACCATTTTAATTTTAAACTCTGATGGACCTGGTGTTTTACCATATTTCATTTTATTCTATGCCTGCTTTACTTCCGTATTCCGACATTGGTCCTTCCACCCTTTGTGCTTCTCCTAGAACCTCTCTCTCATTTCAGCATTCAATAGTTGTTTAAAATATTTTCTCTATCTCCGCTTAATGTCTTCATCCCTATATGCATATATTTTCATCTCTTCCTGATACAACACAGGAGCATAAATGGTGGGCTACCCTTAAATCTGCACGCTTTGATGTAAACTTAACAATTCCTCCTCCACTCAAGTTACATGGCTCTGTCACTCACTGTATAATGGAAAAGACAACCCTTTTGGCTGATGTGTTTGCCATTAAGCACAGTATTGAGAAACTAGATCTTCTTCATTCTTGTTTTCCTGAGGATAAGCCAACTAGATTAACTTTTCGTTTCTTTAAAATTAAAAAGCTCTTGCTGGACCTTGATGCTTATGGAGTAGAGCCAATTTCCATTACTCGAATATTATCTGAATTTTTTTTCACTTTTTTTGGTAAAACATCTAAATGGGTATGCTGAAAGAAATGAAATTTTCATTATTTTACAGTTTGCCTTTCACAAAGGTCTTGGAGCATGCGATGTCCTTCCTACAATTTTCAATGCTGTACAGAAATACCTTGACATTGATCAGGAAATTCGTATGATTAGCCTTAATATTAGTGCTCCCTTTGACCTTGTTAATCATGAGGCCCTTGTTTTCAAACTTGAACAGATAAGAGTAGGTGCTTTTGGGCCTATAGCATCCTGATTTTCCAACTAGGATTGTAGCTTAGCAAATAATAATAACAATAATAATAATAATAATAATAATAATAATAATAATAATAATAATAATAATCAGAAGAAGAAGAAGAAGAAGAAGAAGAAGAAGAAGAATGGCTACTAGCTCATCTTCAAAATCTTAAATGAATTAGAGACATCTATTAAGAAAAATAAAACAGTAGCAATAATCATCCTTATCATCATAAGAAGAAGAAGAAGAAGAAGAAGAAGAAGAAGAAGAATGGCTACTTGCTCATCTTCAGTTTCTTAAATGAATTAGAGACATCTATCAAGGAAAATAAGACAATATTTTCATGTTGCCTTCTCTTATAACATCGTTCTCATCTGTACTAAGGCTAGCTATTTCAAACGGGTCAAACCTCAATTAATGATAAACGCAACAAGTTACAAAAGTAATAATAAAAATAACCGATGATCTTCACACCAATCATGAAAATGTCAAGAATATTACAAGAGAGAGAGAGAGAGAGAGAGAGAGAGAGAGAGAGAGAGAGAGAGAGAGAGATTTATTGATTTGAGGTCTTCAGGCATCCTGACATCTAAGGGCATTGACGCCAATATCATTTATCATAAATAAAGCATAAAAGAATATTCAGTTAAAACCATAAAAGCATAGATATTTCAAAAAGTTAAATAACTTTGTGAAGACCCGCTCCCGAAGTAAAGTAAAAAATACCACTAGCATGGTAGGACACACTATGTCCAAGAATCTTGACAAGGATGAACCTACCATCCTCACATCGAGCCTCAAATAGATATCTGTTTCTCTCGCTACTATAAGTGGAGCATTCGGTCAACAAATGCCTCACTGTCAAGGGTACCAAACAGTCGTCATAATATGGCTGGTTTTGGCTAATAAGCAGATATTCATGTGTCAACCGAGTGTGACCAATGCGGAGACGACAAAGAGTAGTCTCTCACTTTCGGGGCATCATGTTATACTTCCTGGGTGATATAACATTCGTTACCTCTCGCATCTTATTTTCAACCAAACCATCCCAATGCTGTTACCAACTATTAGAAATCAATTCTTAATGTAAGGTAAACAATCATCACAAAAAATGTGAAATCTTCTTTGTCGCAACTTAGCAGCAACATTCTTCGCTAGTAAATCTGCCTTCTCATTTCCAGACACACCTACGTGAGCCGGAACCCTGCAAAACTGAACTGCTTTACCTTTCAGTTCAATAATAAAAAAACATTCTAAAATCTTTAAAATTAACGGGTTACTGGAATTAAAAACTTCTAAAGCTTGAAGGACACTCCTCGCATCACTAAAAATGATAAAATTACCCCCTCCTTCAACGCTATTTTTTCAACAGCGGTTAGTATGCTGTATAGTTCGGCCGAAAATGTGGAAGCTGTTAGTGGAAGTACACCTCTAAAATTAAAACCATTACTATATACTCCAAATCCAACACCAGCATCAGATTTGGAGCCATCAGTATATACTACAGTCGATTCCTTGTGTTCTGCAACATGTTTCATAAATAGAGACCTGGCTTCTAGGTCAGAGAGAGAGAGAGAGAGAGAGAGAGAGAGAGAGAGAGAGAGACAGAGAGAGAGAGAGAGAGAGAGAGAGAGAGAGAGAGAGTGCCCTTCTAAGATACAGCTTGAATGTTCTTGGCTTTATAACGTCACTGGAATAATTTGATGTTACTTTTGATCACGGTTGAGATACCTTAGGTTAGCCAACGCGCAGGTCTACCTGCCTCCAAGGTCCTTTAAATATACTCGGCGTATATTTAAAGGACCTTGCCTGCCACTCTTGTATGACAGTCGTCGGCGTGACGTCACACGTGGGAGCTTGGGGGAAAGAAGGGCATACAGAGTATGAATCGGGCAGAATGAGTTTGCCTGTAAATGAAGTTGTAGGCACGGTTAGGCTACAACCGTGGTTGTAAATCATTTGTTAATACTAACACCTTATCTTTGTACTTGAGATTCCTTTATTTAGCTTCGGGGCACAGGCCATAAGCAGATTAACTTAATATACATTTCACTTCAAAATATCTTCCCTTAGTATGGACTTATGTCAGTTGTAAATCATAACATCAGATAAACGTCCAATAATGCACAGGGGAACAGTTTTGTGAGAATTCTGAATTGTGTTGTTTATAGATGCTTTAATAATAGAAATAATTGTTCAGAAGTTCGATTTTTTAGATTTCCTAGAGATGATGAATATAGGAAGAAATGTCTGGCCTATCATCGAGCTGATAATGTTCATACTAGCAATGCACTCGTCAGTTCAGCATATTTTCCTTACAAGCTATGTATATTAACATCTGTTTTGTCTTTGATGAAAACTAAGGCTGAAACTTTAACTGTAAAGGAGAGGCTTGCAGTCATGTCATTTGATGAAATGAACATCATAAAACAGTATAGTTATGATAAGGAAACGGACAGACTATATAAACCTCATGGAAAGGTTCAGGTAATAATGATTAGGGGCTTAATTGCTAAATGGAGAAGTAGAGAATGCTAAGTATCCTGTGACTACAATCTTGCATGATCCGGGACAACCAATGTAAAATTATGGAAGCACTCTACGATAGACCCAATGAAATGTAAGCGTGCTTCAATAAAAAAAAAAAAGATGTCACAATAGGGAATTATTCTTATTTGCAGATACCTCACATGATAAAATTGATAATAAATAACTTTATAACTAAAGGGTTTTGCTTTGAAGGCGGAACGCTGATTTCAGATTATTGTGTTCGGGAAATGCTAAGTAATACTAGCACAGAATATGGTCTACATTATAAGATTTTCGGAATTTATCTAAACTTACAAAACACTTAAATTCAGTGAGTAAAGTATGCTATGCAGCTTATGTCAAACAGCTGTGCTAAGTCTGTTGATTATTGAGGAGGGAGAGGACTGCTAAAACACTAAAACTGGAAGGATAGGCTTACTGCATAATCTATCTCAATGGTTAATGATTGGTTCGATCTTATAAATTTATCTAAAATGAAAAGAGACGTAAAATCGAGGAAATTACTTAGAAAATCAGAATTTTTTTGTGTAAAGTCATTGATGTAATGACAAAAATGGGAATGTGCAATGCTAGGTCTCGCAGTCTTTACAGTTTACAGTTTTCCTGTCAATCACATATGCTCAGTTGTAACTCACTAAATGCCAACGCATCAAGACTTGATGGATAATTCATCCAAAGATTGAAGTCGCCACAAATAACTAATTCATTTTTTCCATGATAACCATCTCAATGAATGCACTGAATTCTTCAAAGAAGATACTAGTATTTGGTCTCGGAGGTTTGTAGACTATTACAATGGATATTTTTCTATTTTTTCATAAATTCTATTTCTATATATTCAAAGCTTGTTACACTAGTTATTTTTAACATTATGAGATTTGAATAACTATATGAATAAAGAGTCCGACACCCCTACCAGACCTACCCTCTCTCTTCATCGTTGTACACGTTGCATATCATTATTTTTGGTTTTTATTTTCCGATTTTTCTCGTTTCAGTGTCGGCAACCAATGTCTGAATTTTGTCTGCAGCTTCTTCACTGATCGTTTTGTTAGCAAAGTTTGCAACAACATTTCTATTTGAAGTTCATCTCGTGTTAAGTATTGGAATGTCTTTCTTTAAATGCCTGTTTGACCTCGTGTTTTGTTTCAGTAACTTTAGTTGTTGCATTTGTTGATTTAATTAGCAGTAGATTTTTCCTTAACTTTGTCAGCGTATGCCATCTTTTATGATTTTGGGTCCATCAATGTTTGAAGTGTTGGCTTAATTGAGGTCGGTTGTCAGTGTGGAATTTGCTTCGTGTACGCTAAGGTCTGCAACTTTGTTTTTCAATTCAATAATTTTCGCATCTTGTTCGCTCAAAGCCTCTTCTCTTATACCCAGTTCTTTTTTCAATTTTATCATATATAACTTGGCTGTTCTGGCTTCATCTGCGCAGTGTGTGCATAGCCATTTTAGGTTTCTTGCTTCATTATCAGTGATGGCTGTCACTATATACTAACACTTCTTATGATAGAATCAATTGCAATAACATCCTATCCATTTTTTCCGGTTTCCTCCGTGGTTTCACATATGAGACAAACCAAATTAGGGGCAGACATGGTGTACTGTTTCTTCTAACTTTGGTCCCTCCATAAGATTAACTAATATCTTTTCAATGATATTCTAAGCGAGAAACAAAAGCTAAAACACGGGTACACCTTAGCGACACTTTCACAATTTTGTACTGTATAGCCTACCCTCTAGTTCCTCATTTCTTTTATTTCACCCCATGCCTCAATATTTAGAAACATTGTAGGTACTACTACTGTTTCACGTATCTTTATTATCACAAGCAATGCCAAATCTCCTACTCTGTTACTGTCGCCATACTCCCTAACTTCTTGCACTAGGTAGGCTATTCTATTTTTGCTTCCCTTTTGCTCATGCTAAGACTATGGCTTCCCTTTTCTCTGTGTACCATTGTCCTAATAATTATATTCCTTAACTATTTCCATCTTTCCATTTCTAAGCAATCGATTAACATTTTTAACCGCTTCTGTTTTGTGTCTTATTACTAACAACGTTGACTTCTGAGGATTGGTGCTAAAAATAAATTTAAAGTTTCAGAGTTCAGCCTTCAGGTTCAGGTGTTGGGCGGAGGGATTTTCCTTTTCCTCTGCACCTCAATTATCATCTTTAACTCGTTTTTTTATTCTATTTTAACTTTTTCTACATTATGTATATGTATATATATATATATATATATATATATATATATATATATATATATATATATATATATATATATATATATATATATATATATATATATATATATATATATATATATATATATGTGTGTGTGTGTGTGTGTGTGTATATATATATGAGCATAGCATAGTCTTATCAAATGAATTTCCAATGAACAATCATTGGAAGGAGAAATGATTAATGAGGTAGAAAAATTCAAGTACTTAGGAACTATGATCTCAAATACAGGGTCGTTAGAATTAGAGTTTAATGAAATATTGAAAAAACAAATCAGAAAATGGCTAGGTTAAGTAAAATTTAGAAATAAAATCGCCTCAAGTATATATAAAAATCAGACTATATATCAGTTTAGTGAGATCGGTGTTACTCTATGGACATAAGTCATGGTATGACAATGAAACAATCTCCAATATCTTTAGTAGAATTGAGAATAAAGCCCTCAGAAGGATATGCCTATTGGGAGTTGAATGGCAGGACAGGATTAGAAATGAAACTGTAAAAGAGATTACTCGAGTGCTATATTTACTTGTTTTGGGTTTAAATCCAACCCTCCACTGAACTCGAGTGAACTACTTCTCGGGCGGGTCCATATCAATCATCTAACGAAACATTTTCATTATAACTTATACAATTCTTTGATTGTAGCATCTTCCAAATCATATGATCTTGTGAAAAGTAATGTCTTTAGTTTCTTCTTAAATTCAATTGCTCCCTTTAGGTCCTTCATTTTAGTTGGCAGTTTATTATAATGTCTAGGCGCACAGTAGCTAAAAGCCCTTTCACCAAATTTACTATTTGTTCTTGGTTCAGATAGTCTATGTTTGTCACTCATGTGTCTTATGGTAACATTTGTTTCTAGTTCTAGTTTATTCAGGCATGCTTTTAGATTTTTGGGTTCATTTTGGTTCAGTATCTTAAATGTTAGTAAGAGTAGCTTGTATTCAATTCTCGCCTTTTATTAGTGCAGGGGTAACTCTATCCCTATTGTGTAGTCCTTTTATTAATCTAGCGGCTCTGTTTTGTACTCTCTGGATTTTCTTCAGCTGATAATTTTGTAACCCATAGAACGGTGAGTTGCAGTAATCAATTCTTGAAAATATGTGGTGATTAATGAGTATGACCATAGATTTTTCATTTAAATATTTACTAATAAATGCTATGTTTCTAATATGATAATTACAATTTCTTACCATATTATTAATGAGTATGACCATAGATTTTTCATTTAAGTATTTACTAATAAATGCTATGTTTCTAATATGGTAGTTACAATTTCTTACCATATTATTTATATGTTCATTCATTGTCAGTCTATCATCCATGATTACTCCAAGATTTCTGACAGATTTCTTTAGGTCAATGATCGATTGACCTATTTCAATTCTTTGGAAGCATTCGATTCTTTTTATATCTTTTTTATTTCCAAATATAATACATTCACTTTTATCTTCATTGAGATTGAGCTTTTTTGTTAACATCTAAGCCTTAATGTCATTCATTATTTCATGTATCTTTCTTTTAGCTTCATAAACTGATTCTATTGGGAAATAGAATTGTGTATCATCAGCGTATATTCTCAATTTAACTCTGTGAGTTTCAAGTATATTTGCCAGTTCAATCGTGTGAATTTCAAACAGGAGAGGACCTAGAACACTTCCTTGAGGCACCCCTTTGGTTAGTTTTCTTGTCTCAGATTCAACATTTGATATTACTACTTTAACTTTGCTGTTTTCAAGATAACTTACAAACCAGTCATATGCTCGTTCTACGATGCCCACAGCTTTAAGGTCTTCCATCAGATATGTATGTTCTACAGTATCAAATGCTGCACTTAGATCAAGCATCACAAGAATGCAACACTTGCCATTTGTTATAATTTCTGTTATGTCATTTTTAATCGCTAACACTGTTGTTTCTGTGGAGTAATTTTCTCTGTATGCAGATTGATCATCGGGTATGGCATTCGATTGTTTCAGATGTCTCCAGGTTTGTTCGTGTACAGCAGTTTCAATAATTTTCGAAAAATATGACAGATTTGATATTGGCCTATATGAACTTAAATTGTCTATATCACCTTTTCCTTTATAGATAGGCTTGATACATGCAACTTTCTCACAATCAGGGCAAACTGCCTGTGTTAGACTCATATTTACCATGTTTCGGGCCTATATGAACTTAAATTGTCTATATCACCTTTTCCTTTATAGACAGGCTTGATACATGCAACTTTCTCACAATCAGGGCAAACTGCCTGTGTTATACTCATATTTACCATGTTTCGGTAGGTCTCTTGTAGTCTGGTGAAATTTTCTGGATCTTTTACATGGTCAATTGGAAATGGGTCATTTCCGCAGTAGGTTTTTTTTTTTTTACTTTCTTTATTATTCTCATAAAATCACTCTGACTTAACTCTTTGAATACCCTTAGCTTACTTACACCTGTTGCTGATGTATTCCTTCGCTCTGTTGTGCCGATGTTGCGAAAACTGGAGCATATATGATTTATTTTTTCTTCAAAATAATCAATAAAATCATTTGCTAGACATTTAGGATCATTAGTTATGTCAGGCAATACTATTTCTGTCTTTAGACCTAATAGTTTCTTTAGGTTCTTATGTATTTTCCGTGGGTCATTTTCATTGCACATGTTTTTATAATGGGCCTTTTTTTAACTAAGATAAGGTAATTGTAGCGATTTCTAGCTGATTTGTAATGTTGCCAGTTTTCATTATTTTTATTTCTTTTCCATTTATCCTCCATTTTTCTTTTTCTTTTTTTTTCTTCATGTAATTCATTATCAAACCAATTCAATTTTTCTTTAATTGTGATTATTTTCGTTTTTCCCGGTCACCTATTATCATAATTAGTTGCAAGTATAGTTTTACTTCTATCAGTAATGCAGTTTACACAGGATTGTCTCTCTACTAGGGTGTGCTTCTCTTCACAGTTACAGACTGGTGTTATCCCTTTTATATCCTCTAGGCTTTGTTCAATGAACTCTTTTGGATCAAAGTTGGTCTTAATTCTGTATGTGATTTCCTTCTGTATTGCATTATTCTTTCTAACATCTATTTCAAAAGACATCAACTTATGCATTGGGGATATAGAGCAGTCAGGTTCAATCTCCATATTTAGTATGATGTTGTTGTTTTTATTTACTATAACTAGATCTAGTATAGGATTAGACTGAGGTGTTGGTTCAGACACCATGTTTTCAAGGTCGTGGTTGTCAATCAATTCTCTAAATTCATTGACATGTGGGTTTACTCTGTTATCAAGATGTAGGTTAAAAATCACCACATATAACTTTATTTCTATTGTCTGTTCAATGTATCTAGTAAATTATTAAATTCATCTAGAAACATTCGTTTGCTTTTGCTCGGTGGTCTGTAGAGTATAACTATTTGTAGATTTACATTTCGAGATAAAATTTTAATATTCATATATTCAAATGAATTAACTGAGATGATTTCTTACTGTAACTTTATATGGTTTCTTGATTAAGATTCCAATGCCACCACCTCTTTTGTCTTCTTTTGGTTCATGATAAAAGTTATAAGATTTAGGTGTCATTTCATTTATTTTCGATCTGTCACTCACATTCCCACTCAACCAAGTTTCAGTTAATAAGCAAATATTCGCAACTTGATCACTTACGACTTCCTTAATGATATGAGTTTTATTGCCAATGGATTGTATATTTATTAGATTACATGATATAAGTTTTATTGCCAATGGATTGTATATTTATGTGGATGAGATCATGATGAGGGGTAGATGGAGATGGTTTGTGCATGCTCTTCGCACTCCCAAGAGAGATTAGTTTACCAAACGTTCAGCTGAGCTCCACAAGGCACTAGAAGAGTTGGAAGACCCAGGCCCACATGGATGAGGACTGTGAAGCGCGGAGTAGGAGATGGTGAATGGAGAAGTATTGAATTAAAAGTTCAAGATAGAGACGACTAGTGAAATCTAACCGAGGCCCTTTGCGTCAATAGGCGTAGGAGATGATGATGACGATTCCTTCTTCATTGACTAGAACGTTTCATATTCTCTTCATATTGTTGCTGTAATTCTTTTAATTTTCTTCTCTCTTCGCTGAGGTCTTGACAGTAATGTAAGAAATCAGCAAGGTCTTCTATCTAAGCTCCACACAGCCTACATTCTACACTTCTTCCTTCATCTTTTTTCCTATCATTGAATCTAGTTCTTTACATAATAATTAGTTTCTGTTTATATAATAGGAGCCGCTCGTTCTGTACAGTTTTTGGTCGAGGTACCTAAAAAAGCATAAATTAACTTTATTAACTTTATCTATATTATTTATTTATCATTAAAATATAGTTTAAAGTTTTATATCATAATACACTGTAATAAGCCTTTTCTAATTTATAACTGAATAAGTATGTAAATGAACTATCCTTAAACAACAAAACTTCGTTCAGTATTAGAAACGAATAGTAAATTCAGGAACTTTTGCGTCCGAAGACATTTCCTTCAATGTAAAATGATTAACTGTTGTAATTAAACTGTAAATACTTAGTAAATGGCACCTAATTTGCGGATTACAGTAAGGTGGAATACAAAATTCTTCTGATAGATAAATAATTTTGGTGTATTTCAAAGCAGCAATACGTTGCGCTAATATCACATTCATTTCGTAACTTCTGAACGATACCAAAGTGCAATTGCTGCTGGTTCGCAACTTACAATACTCTCCGGTGGTAAAGATGGCTCTTCTTCGAGCTCCCAATTTGCTTGTCAGAGTAAGTATATTATTTATTGACATGGTTTGATATATAACTGTAACCTATCTTGCTTAGTGACTGCCAGAGACTGGGTGTCACTCAAAGGCAACAATCGTAGACATGCCCCAGGATCCGGTCATTTAGCCTTGCTGGGAAGGCAAGGATTGTTGCATAATCTCAATTATCCCTGGGGATTAACCTTTTACTCAAATTATACATTTCGCCATTTTAACAAAACCAAATTCAGCATTAGATCCATTGTATGTTCAGCAAAAACAATACCCAAGGTCTCTGGTTATGTAACCTGTCCTAAAGGGAATTTTAATTTCGAACAGTAGAAAAGTCGGTAATTTTGTATAGTATTACAGGGTGAGATTTCGAACAGAAAATATATGTTTTCCTATAGTAAATAACGTGATTTAACGGAATTTGATGTTCATTTCAATCGGAAACAAACAGATCAACCAATTCGGCTAACTCACTTCTCTTACAAACGTACTGCGAACGATAACATTAGAAACGTTACCAATAATACATAGTGTTACCAACGTTGACGTATGGTACACAAAGTTACCAACGGCACACTGACATTACTAATGATAGCAATGATAGATATTTCCATACGTATTTTAAATAATTTCTCCATATAAGTTTTACTCAATATATAAAAAGTAAAAAAAGGGCACAGAACCTAACAAACCCACCTAACCTAGCCTAGTAGTATGACAGGTCACAAACCTCAGTACATCGGACGTTGGCAGCACTGGTTACTGTATTTTTTCATGACACAATCTTTGCAACGGCGCCTCCAAAGTTTATCCAGAAGTGAACCCTCGTTTATCGCGGTAGATAGGTTCCAGTCGCGGCCGCGATAGGTGAAAATCCGCGAAGTAGTGACACCATATTTACCTATTTATTCAACATGTATATTCAGACTTTTAAAACCTTCCCTTGTACGTAGTACTGTTAACAAACTACCCTTTAATGTACAGAACACTTAATGCATGTACTACAGTACCCTAAACTAAAACAGGCACAAATATTAAAGGTGATTTTATATCATGCATTTCCTAAACATGCTAAAAAGCACGATAAAAAATGGAAACCAATGTTTTGTTTACATTTATCTCTGATCATAATGTAGAAACAAACTGGAGGTAGAGCTTTGCTTATTACCCAGACATATTTCCCATACTTTTCCCTTAGAACTACATCACATCTTCCTACTTTAGATATATATATATATATATATATATATATATATATATATATATATATATATATATATATATATGTGTGTGTGTGTGTGTATATATATATATATATATATATATATATATATATATATATATATATATATATATATATATATATATTTATATTTATACACATATACATACCTACATATATACATAAATACATGCATACATATATATATATATATATATATATATATATATATATATATATATATATTACTGTATATATATGGGTTATGGAAAAAATCCGCGAAGTGGTGAATCCGCGATGGTCGAACCGCGAAGTAGCGAGGGTTCACTGTATACTGTTTTGTATTTTCCTCCGATTATTATAATTTCAAGAAGGTAATGTATAGAGAAGAAAAGGCTTGTTTTACGATTATATATTGATTCCCCAGTATGTTTTCCCCACCCAAAACCCCGAGTTCCCACTAGGGGTCCCCCATTATCGGAGGATATAGATGTATATATATTTCTTAAAGTATTCATTTGCGACGGGAACGAGTGTCATTTTCGAAGAGAGCGTAATTTTTTCTATAAGAAAAAGTTGTAGTTTTCCTAGGTTACATTGCCCTGTAATACACTACAATGAAACCGAAAAGTCCATAATTTCGAAAGTTAGAAGGATAGGGTAGAAGAAACGGTAAATTTGTATTGTATTACAGGGTGTGATTTCGAACAGAAAATATATGTTTTCCTATAGTAAATAACGTGATTTAATCGAATTTGACCTTCATTTCAACCGCAAACAAACAGATCAACCAATTCGGTTAACTTTAAGTTGCCGAATTGGTTGCTGTTATTACGGATGAAATGAAGGTGAAAACTGGTTAAATCACGTTATTTCCTACAGGAAAACATATATTTTCTGTTAAAATGGTTAAATATAATTACTGTTGTCATATATGTTGTGTTAAAATATTTGAATATAAGCACTCGTTCAACGGTGTCACTTCCCTTACGAATGTACTGCAAACGATAACATTAGAAACGTTACCAATGTTACACAGTGTTACCAACGTTGACGTATGGTACACAGAGTTACCAACGGTACGGTGACATTACTAGCGATAGTAATGATAGATATTTCCATACGTATTTTAAATAATTTTTCTTTATAAGTTTTACACAATATATAAAAAGTACAAAAAGGGCACAGAACCTAACAAACCCACCTAACCTAACCTAGGAGTTCCCCGGTCACAAAACACATATAATGACTATTGAGGAATGACTTACCTTTATGAAAAAGACCATAAAACTTGTGGGTCACGGGAGGGTGAGACTGACGGCTTAACTCTTATGACTAGGATGGTTGTGGGGACAATGTTTATGTAAAAGCTTGGGGCACTGTAAGAGTTGAGGAATTACATTGTGTGTTTTCAGGAAATTATCAACATTGGTTGAAAATCATAAAAATCACCATGAAATTTAGCAAATGCTTTTAGGTACGGAATACTGCAGCCGTTACAAGTTTCTATAACTTCCTCCGTCGCAAAATACGAAAAAATAAATCTCACTTGAAATGACGGACACCTTACTAGGAAAAAGGTTTCAAGTGAAAAGGATTTGGTGGAAGGGGTATGAACAGACCACTCAAAGAGATAAAGGAAGGGGGGTAGGGAAATACCAGTTGACAACCCCCTTGTGTAAACTTTGAATACGTATCGGTTCGTGATTGGTTAAGGGAAAAACAACGGAGTCTAGAGGGTAAACATGAATGAAGTAAATAGGGAAACTAGTCCAGAGAAAGTATTTATGTGAAACCGGGGAGTGAAAAGGAAATAACAAAAGAAATAAAGACAATATAGGAAGATAAAATGGAATGTATAATAAATAATATTGAATGGGAATATAAAATGAGATGATTTTACCATGAATGAACTGGATAGGGAAACTAATCCAGAGCAAGTATTCATGTGAAACCGGGGAGTGAAAAGGAAATAACAAAAGAAATAAACCCAATATAGGAAGATAAAATGGAATGTATGATAAATAATATTGAATGGGAATATAAAATGAGATGATTTTAAAAGGTATACGATAATAAAACGAGTAATTGGAGGGGGAAAAGCTTCTGCGCAGGGGGAGGGATTTTTGCGCAGGTCGAAAACTGGTATGCACGAACGTACGTACGTACGGGTGCTAATGTTAGCATGGAATGCTAACATTTGATCTACATCAGACGTTGGCAGCATTGGTTACTGTATTTTTTCATGAAATAATCTTTGCTACGGTGCCTCCAAAGTTTATCCAGATATACTGTTTTGTATTTTCCTCCGATTATAATACATTCTAGAAGGTAATGTATAGAGAAGAAAATGCTTATTTTACGATTATATATCGTTTCCCCGGTATGTTTTCCCCACCCAAAATCCCGAGTTCCCACTGGGGGTCCCCCATTATCGTAGGATATACAGTAGATGTATATATATATATTTCTGAAACTATTCATTTGCGACGGGAACAAGTGTCATTTTCGAAGAGAGCGTAATTTTTTCTATAAGAAAAAGTAGTTGTTATCCTAGGTTACATTGCCCTGTAGTACACTACAATAAAACCGAAGAAACACCCATCCAAAACAAAGAATCTGCTAAGAAAAGTCAGTTATGGTATTTGGTAAAGCAGCACTATAACAATGCATGCATTACAAGTAAAACTAAGGTAGACATACTCAGTGTACCGATTCTTCATATGACGTTAATTCCTCCACGTCTTTTAGTCCCATGTCTTTTCCTCCAATGAATTTTTTGTGCAACGACTTGTGGTCCAATTTTAAACTTGTTCCAATCCAAGAATCCCTTGTACAAGATATCGTGTACCAGAATTTGCCAATCTCCTCGAAAAATTTGAGTCATTTTACCTAGAATAAATGTTTCCTCTTCCTTCAGGTAAATTGGGGAATGATGAATTACTGGTAAATAAAAAATGACCAGCAACTTTAAAATCTGACGAGAGATCAAGTGGATCTGCATTAGGTTGTATAGTTTTTAATTGCTCGAAAACTGATTCCTATGTCTACCTTGTTGTATTTGGAAGTAATGCAAAGACCTGCGGGAAACTGCACCTATGTGTTTTGGCATAATTTTGAACGTTCCATCACATAGCCAATGACGATAAGACGCTACATCCTGAGCAGCTCTTTCTGATGCAAATACTGAAATGCGTTGATGATTCTCGATACCCAAATCATATCTTGAAAACTGTTCACCATATCAAGTTTACCATATGTCTAGTCACTGGATCTGCATTGAACATTGCCTCCTTTTCTTATATTTTCTCATATTTCATATTACTTGAATGAAAATCACAGATATAATTACTTTCATTTACTACATTTCTTTTGTTCTTGATTGATTGGATGAACTGTACTACTTGGGAATGGACAAGCTCAGAAACTGAGAAAGTAAATTTGCAGCACACCAAAAATAAAGTACCATACTTATGAGAGAGATAAGGAAAAGAGAGGATTAAACAAGGCTAATGGAGTAATTAGAAAATGAGCATACAATATTACTTTTTCTTAAGCAAGCCAATAAGGTATAATCATGATAGTAACAACCTTTAGCATAGAAGGGAAGTGAATGGTAATAACAATCCTTTAACAATGCTTGTTTTCTAAAACTCCTTAAAATTGGATCAGCAGCCATTGGACAAAAATTCATCGGACGGAAAGACAGTACTAAAAGACATGGACGAAAAGACCACCCACTCGGTACTCTTTAAAAGACAGAATTATTGTAAGATTTATAGTACTCTAGTTGAGGTTAGGATCCTCCCTTTAGGTTTGGGTAGGTAAGGGAGAGACAGTTAAGATGTATCTGGGTTGAAATAATCCTATACGTAGTTTCTCTTTCAAATTGACATCTATTTTGCAATTCTACCTTTGATTGTGGAGACAACTATTTTGTAATTGTTTTGTAACTGGAATACAAACCTATGCTATTTATTAGGGGTATTACTTTCAACGAAGCTGAAAGTATGAGCCATTAAAATTTAGCGAGGGTTAACTACCCATTCCGTTAGTTAGTGGGGGTAGAGGGGGTGTGTAGCTTGCTACCGCTCCCACTCACACACATGTGATTTAGCTCAATTTGTTATTGGCTCGGATGGTGAATGGTCATTGCCATTCTTCATCCTCACCAAGTTATTTTTGGACTGCAATTAATGCTTTGTTCTGTAACTGAAATACAAACCACGCTATTTAATATGGGTAATTACTTTCGGCGTTGCTGAAAGGACGAGCCATTAGAATTTTAACGAGGGTTTACTACCCCATCCCTCACACACCTGTGTGGTAAGTTCACTTTGTTATCGGCTCGGGTGCTAAACGGACGTGTCAGCTGTCAACCTCGCCTACACGACAGCCATTATTAATCTTTGTTTTTTGCTTTTTCTTTTTCTAGAGTGTTGTGAAGTTGGCCTCTACAATGCGGAAGTGTCCTGGGTTGCCTGACCGCCCTTGTGGGACCTTCGTGTCGTCAATAGACACCGACCCACACACCTTATGCCCTTATTGTAGGGGGTCAACGGTGTGATAGTGGTAATGTATGCATTGAATGTAGGGAGTGGTCTACCTCCCAGTGGGAGAGGTTTTCCCGGCGCCGGAAGAAGAAGTCCAAACGGGATATTTCTCCTTCAAAGGTTTCTTTGAAGAAGGAAAATCCTAAGGACTCTTCTTCCGTGGCTCAAACCTCCTCCGAAGCTCTTACTTGATCGGCTTCTCTTGAGAGGCCGTCGAGTGGTAGCGTAGGCCGTATTGTTGTTGACCGATCTCGAGGTTTGGGAGAGGGAGTTGCCTCCCATAGCGAGGCAGCTCCTCCTCCTCCCCTGGGGGAGGATTTAATTGTTTCTCCTAATGTGAATGTCAGTAATAATGATCTTTTACAGCTTTGGGCTTCCTTGGGGCTTCAGGGCTTGCCCTCCAAGGAAGCCCTGTTTGACATGATCAGGTTGGGAGCAGCTGTCAAACAGTCACCGACGGTAGCAGAGGTTGACCCTCTGTCTATCATCGAGGCTGTTGTGGCAGAGGCTTCCAATGAGAGTGTTCAAACCTCTGCTCCTGTTGTAGCTGAAGGCTTAGCTCCCCCCTCCGAACATCTTTTGAGGGAGGAACTTAAGTCCAACGGTCTCTCCTGCAGGTGATTCTCCCCCCCGGGGAGTTCACTGACAGAGACTCCTCTTCGGAGGACTGCCGATGGTCGGCCTGCTGCTCCCAGAGGACGTATAAGACGTAAGGCCCGCCTTCCTCTTCGTCGCCGAGGTCTACCTTTTCCTCACAAGGGTATTAGGAGGCGCCTCTTCAGGTCTTCATCCTCGCAGTCCGCCGCAGAGGAACCTCGTCCTTCAGCGACCGTTCCTGCTACTTCTTTGGACTTGGACCTCTCCGCAGATCGTTCGCGATCTCCTTCTCCTGCCTGACCTGCCGTCGCCCTTCCTGGCTGCAGTTGCGCTGTGGGCGCCCACCCATCCCGTTATCCAATGGGCACCGGTCCTTTCGGGGCAAAAGGGGCTTTCACATATTGTGTGCAAGTCCCTTAAGCGCCAGGTATCCCCTGTGCGCCAACATTCTCCTGCGCGCAAGCGCTCGCCAGTTGCAGACACGTCTCGCCAGCGCTCACCTGCACGCCCACGATCTCCTGCTCGCCCGGCAGTTCCAGAGACAACGCTCCCACGATCTCCTGCTCGCCAGCGCACCATTACGCACCCTCAGCCTGATGCACGCCATGCACGCCCACGGTCTCCTGCTCGTCAGTGCTCTCCTGTTCGTCGGCGGTGTCCTGTGCGCCAGCGCTCTCCTGCTCGCCAGCGCTCGCCTGCGCACCATCCACGATCTTCGGATCTGGGCTCCAAAGGGAAGACTTCTTCCTCCCCTGCTCGCTCGCCAGCACTCTCCATCGCACCACCAATCGCCGACGCTCCACCGGATCTCGCCTGCTCGCTATCCCTCGCTTATGCGCCATCGCCCGCAGTCTCCATCGCGCGCCCACTGCTAGAACTACGGTTCCAGATGAGCGCCCTCCTGCGCGCCCGCGCGCTAGGGATATTTCCCCTGCGCGCGCGCGCCCAACAGCTTCACCCTTACGGGCCCTTCGGGATCCGGTGGCTACACACCATCTGAGGTCTCCAGAACGTGCACCTGCGCGCCAACGCGCCCCTTCACCTGTGCGCCCACACGCTTCTTCTCCTGCGTGCCATCGCTCGCCCACACGCCAACGCGCGCCCTCTCCCATGCGTCAACGCTTGCCTGCGTGCCAATGTGGCGGGATGTAAACAAAACAACCCCCACACCCTTGAATCTTACTTACTTACAATGGTCTCCACAAAACAAACTTTCCCCTTACGTTATCAGCAGCGGGACTCTTGGACGAAAGGACAAAAATCAAAACAAAACATATCCTAAACACTATTTGTTCCGTAACCGAAATACAAACCACGCTATTTACAAAGGGTTATTACTTTTAGCGTAGCTGAAATGGCGAGCCATTAGAATTTAACGAGGGTGTATTACCCCCGCGCTAGTTAGCGGGGGGGTAGGGGAGTGGTAGCTAGCTACCCCTCCTCCCCCTCACACACAGGTGAATACTCACTTTCACTTTTGGCTCGGACTGTGACAGACGTCTCTGTCTTGGTCCTCGCTTGGCAGCCATTGTCTGTTTTGTCTTTACTTAATCGCTTACTTTTCTTTTACTCAATATATATGTAAACATGTTTTCATGTTTGTATATATATTTGAGTATAGAAATAAGTAAGTTTCCTTTTCAGATGTGTGTGTGTAGTGTACGATATCTACGTGGAGGCCTCGGCAGTTAGGCCACCACGGCCTAATTTTATGGGTTGCGATCGAGTTTGACTTCGGTCTTTCTCTCTCTCTCTCTCTCTTGAGGTCGTTCACCCTTTTACTATGTTTTACTACGCCCTTGTAGCTTCCTTCCCGTGTGGGTGGGGTTGCTACGCCGTACATTTTGTCTCAATTAGTTTATGAATCTAATTGTAGTTGTTAATTTTTCAGCTTGTAGAACGATTCCTTTCGGGGTTTTCGTTTTTTCTTTAGTGTTCATTCATTTTTAAATTACATAATTACATAGTTACATAATTATAATTGTTATAATTCTGTTTTGGTTACAGCTCTCCTTCCGCGAGTGTAAGTGGTTGTGAGGGCACGTGCCTGTTGTGTAATTCTTGTTCCTTTTCCTCGGGATTCCTCTTCGGAGCCTTCCCGGGGGAATGAATGTGTACTAATATTATTTGTTTTATTTTTTTTTTTACAGTTACCGATCTAGTTCGTTTCTGTAATATAGCAACGGTGTGAGCTGTCTGGTTGAGTCCTGGGGATTCGGCTGTTGCTGCCTCCCCCCTTGTATTGTCGTCAGGGGCGTGTCTCCTTCTACTGGTAGTACTCCCGTGTCGACGGACAGCTCTCCAGTTCATTTTAGAACAGTCAGGAGGCTTGCCTCCTTGGGCGGATAACTTTCCTTCCGAGGGAAGTTTTTTCCTGTCCAGGCTTGAGTTTTTCCCCTTTTGGGGGGTTCTTCTCTTGCCTTTTTTTCGTGCGACTATGCTCTTGGTGCTGAGCGGTCGCACCTGCAGTTTCGCTCAAGGGGCTGGGCAACTGCAGGAGCTCCTCTTCGGAGGATTGCCCCTTTTAGGTCACTGGCTGACCAGTCTCTTCCACGAAGTGTTTCTCTTTCGTTCGCGAGAGAGTACACTCATAGAGACTCCTCTTCGGAGGTTTCTTCTGTTGCTGTTGCTGTTGGCCTCCCTCGCCGTAAGGCCCTCCGTCCGCCCCGTCGTAAGGGCCTCTCATCTCCCTATAAGGGTGCTTGAGGCGCCTTTTTGAATCTCCGTTTGCAGCCTACAACTTCTTTTTCTCGATCTTCCGTCTTGGTGCAGATGGACAGCAGTCTAATCTCGTCTTCCGACGGGCAACGGTCTTCCCGACGGACAACGGTCTTCCCGACGGACAACGGTCTTCCCGACGGACAGCGGTCTTCCCGACGGACAGCGGTCTTCCGACGGACATCAGTCTCCCGGCGGACAACGATCCCTTCGGGGCAAAGGGTTGCCCCCACGGGGGTTCTTCCCTTGCGTGTCAGGGTTTCCCTGCGCGCCCTTCTGTTCGTCAGCGCTCTCCTGTTCGTCAGCGCTTTCAAGATGATCTTCCCTGCTGTTCCTGTTACGTGCCCTGTGCGCCCACGTTCGCCCTCGCGATCTAGAACTTCGGTTCAGGTCGGGGTCAAGGACTCTTCTTTGCCAGGCTTCCACGCGTAGCCTTCTGCTCGTCAGCGATCATCAGCTCGTCAGCGATCATCAGCTCGTCAGCGATCATCAGCTCGCCAGCGATCGTCAGCTCGTCAGCGATCATCAGCTCGCCAGCGATCTCCGGATCGCCCACGTGTGTTACAGCTGGCACGCCAACGTTCTCCAACACTTCTGAAGGAACATGGTTCGCCAGCTTCTAGCTCAACTGCGGATGCTGATCGCCATCGCGCGACCCTCAACTGCAGATGCTGATCGCCATCGCGCGACCCTCAACTGCGGATGCTGATCGCCATCGCGCGACCCTCAACTGCGGATGCTGATCGCCATCGCGCGACCCTCAACTGCGGATGCTGATCGCCATCGCGCGACCCTCAACTGCGGATGCTGATCGCCATCGCGCGACCCTCAACTGCGGATGCTGATCGCCATCGCGCGACCCTCAACTGCGGATGCTGATCGCCATCGCGCGACCCTCAACTGCGGATGCTGATCACCATCGCACCCTTTCACGCGATCATTCACCTGCGCATGCTGCCCTCCATCGCACAACCCTGAACGATTGCCCGCTTACGCATGCTGCTCCTCATCGCACCACCCTGAACGATCGCCCTCCTGCAGATGCTGATCACCATCGCACCCTTTCACGCGATCATTCACCTGCGCATGCTGCTCGCCATCGCACAACCCTGAACGATTGCCCGCTTACGCATGCTGCTCCTCATCGCACCACCCTGAACGATCGCCCTCCTGCAGATGCTGATCACCATCGCACCCTTTCACGCGATCATTCACCTGCGCATGCTGCTCGCCATCGCACAACCCTGCACGATTGCCCGCTTACGCATGCTGCTCCTCATCGCACAACCCTGAACGCTCGCCCTCTTGCGGATGCTGATCACCATCGCACCCTATCACGCGATCATTCACCTACACATGCTGCTCGCCATCGCTTACCGCCAGCGATCTTCTTCACCTACGCGGCAGCACGATCCCTCGCCGTCACGCCCATTCGCCTGCGCGCCCGCGCGATCGCTCGCCTGCGCGCCCGCGCGATCGCTCGCCTGCGCGCCCGCGCGATCGCTCGCCTGCGCGCCCGCGCGATCGCTCGCCTGCGCGCCCGCGCGATCGCTCGCCTGCGCGCCCTCGCGACCGCTCGCCTGCGCGCCCGCGCGACCACTCGCCTGTGCGCCCGCGCGACCATTCGCCTTTGCGCGACCGTTCGCCCTCGCGCGACCATAGTTCGCGCGAATTCCACAGCCGGTGGTAGCAGCAGGGACGCGTGCTCCTAGGCGGCACTCGGGATCACCTCCATCCAAGCACAGGTTGGTAGTGCAGGACGAAGACAGGTCAGTACAGCATTCTTCCCACCTTCTTTTCAGGCAGGAACCGTCGTGTCCTCTCCAAAGGATCGCCCGATCCCTTTCACCTTAGCGAGGATTTCGGACTCTGTGTCCTTGGAGCAGCAGACATGGTTTGATCCGCTGGCACGGGCGTTAATGAGGGTTATGAAACCAGCACTCATCGGCCAGGGTAACAAACCAGCGGCTGTCTCTCCTACGCTGAAGAGAAAGAGAGGAGTGGACTTCGTGGTGACTTCCCCCAGAGCGAAGTTGGTTCCCAAGAGGTCGGTCTCGAGGGTCCCCTCTCCTGCACGAGTACTCTCTCCTTCTCCCGCCCTGGAAGGATTTTTGGCGGGGGGGGCTTTCCGTTGAAGATTTCTCCATCGGACAAGGGGTGACTGCTTACCTCTTCCTCTGGGAGCTTACCAGGTTCTTTCCCTCCTCGGTTACGGCCCGAGGTTTGGTTCAAGGAAGCTACAGGAAGATCAAGGGTACTTTCCTCCTCTCGAGCTCAGGCACCTTGGCCTTTCGTCGTTAAGTATCTACTTGCGGACAAGCTCGATGTTGTACCATCTGGACGCACTGACTGAAGGCTTCCTTCGGGTGTCTCATCTGTGGAGGTCAACGACCTCAGACACCCTTCCATCCTTGAGAAGAGTTTTGTCTTTGCCCAAGGACAGAGACTTAAACATCTGCTGTGCGGAGTAAATCGACTTCCGGTTTCACTCCTCCAAGGTGCTTTCTTCCAGACTCTGCAGGGCTCCAGCTCCCTTTTCTTTCAACCACGTCGGCCTAAGTTATCGGCTACGACAACTGGGACAAGGTGTCCAATTGCAGTTTCCTCCTGTCAGGAACAGATGGCACGGGAGACTCCCCCGGGGGGGCATAGTCCTAAAAGGAGTTCACGAACTCTAGGATTGCAGGTTTTTTCGCTGGGAGGATGCTTAAGGTTACTCATCCGAATGACAGCTTCCCGATGCCCATTCCCGCACAATCTCTGTGAGTAGCCAAGGATATCGCGCCTGCCGTCTCTGTCAGCGAATTCAGTGTCTCTGAACCTCTATGCCATAGCATCAGCAGAGTTGCCCGGTTGGGCAGAATGATCCATACCTTAGGCGAAGGTCTTCCTTAGGATCATCGACGGCTTCACCTCCGGCCCCCTCAGTCGATCCTTTCTTGTAAGGAAGGATCTGAGAGGGGATGTCCATAGTCGACCTCTCAGCCCTGATCAAGTTTGTCGAACAAACTTCGGCCAGCGTAGACCAGCAGAATCGATCAGACTGGTAACGAGGCGACAGGACTCCTTTAACCCTGGATCGGAAGGACGGGTACTTGCAGTTTCCATTCCATCCATCTTCCAGGGTGCTCGTCGATTTCAGCCTAAACTGCAAGTATTCCTGCTTATGATGCAGTGTGGCTATCCCGCCGTGGCATAGCAGGTTTGTTTCCCCAGAGAACTCTCCCTGCCTTCCTCTTGGCCGCTCAGGTGCAGACTTCCGCCTCCTCTGCTGTTTGGAGGGCTGGTCAACTCCGGTAGGCTCGGGTTTCGACCTTCTTCAGCGCCGGAAAAAGCTTCCGAATGCTGACCATGAGTGTGGGCTCATGGTATTTTGCTTGGAGCCTTCTCTTCCTCTGCCTCAACATCTGGAGTATCTGGCCATGATATTGAGTCAACCGCCTTACCACGTTGGAAACCCCGCTTCTCGTCCGTCCAGCGAGGTTAAGCAACGTCGGTACTTGGATGGGTGACCACCTGGGGACGCCAGATTCTGTTACCACATCCTCCGAGCCTTCCTTTCGGTTGACTGTGGCAAGACTGAGGAGAGTCGCAGTACCTGTTCTCAGTCAAGCAGAGTTTTCAGCCCTACCTTGGAACGTTTCCTAGTTCTTCTTTCCTCATTGACCCGTTTATAGTCCGAACGGTCGCCTGAGGATAAGTTCCATGTGGGGCGATCCAAGTTCCGGTGGCTTCAGGCAATGTTTAACCGGACTCCTTGGCCCTATGGGACCAGCGGAACTATTAAACCTGCAATGGGTGTTGACCTATGGAGCCTCTTGATGGTAGTGGATATTCTCGTCCTTTCCCCACATTCTTGATGCGGTTCTCGGACTCGTCAAAGGAAAGGGGGGGGGGGGCATGTTCCGGTCCAGGCCTATGGTCAAGACCTGAAGGATACCTCTCCATCATTCAGGCAGGCTTAAGGGCCTTAGTCTGGCCCCTCTTCAGATCCTACCGCTCCTGCCAAGTCGCCCCGTTGCGTGTCGACTTCATGCTAACCAGCAGGGGACGCATTTTCACACCTTCACAACTTGCAGTAGAGATACCGGGATGATTGAGATTCTCTCAATTCCACCATCGGCTCTCTCATTCCAGGCAGGGGAATGTTTCTCTCAGACTATCCGAGCAGAGCCTCATAGAGAGAGTGTACCTAAGGGTCTTTGACCTTGGGTAACCAGCAAGTGCTGGTCTGGGGGACCTGATCGCGACAGCTTGGAACCTCAAGCTTCCGCTAGTTTTCCCCCCAGTCTCAGACCCCGAGACTCTAGCAAGATGCATTCCGGTGATGGTGGGACAACTTCGACGCCTGCGTCTTCCCTCCTTTTTGTCTGCGGACAATGGGTCTCAACAAAACCAGGTTGTCTGTCAACCTTTCAATGGGAGAGCTCCACTGGGACTATGCGCAGAACGGTTTCTGGACCCTCTGCTTCCCCTGACGGAACTCCCGGGAGAGCTTCTCCCACGGCGCAGACTACTCAAGCAACCACACTGCGACATCTCTCCCGAACCGGGGCGTCGCTTCGGCTTCATGCCTGGAGACACTACGCTTCCTCCTCTAGAAGAGACAACCCGCTACAGTCGCGGTACGGAGGTCGCGTCATCTGCGATAGTCATCCACAGGGGTCTCCCAGGCAAAGTGAAGAGTCTAAGGTGGTTGGTGCCGTGGGAGATATACCTCTTCCCGTGAGACCTCTTCTCCAGCAATAACGGTCTTATTGCCTTTCGGCGGGAGGAAACTCCTTTCCGCTCTTGGCAATGAAGCCTGTCGCTCAGCCTTTCCCTGACCTTCAGGCTTAAAGGAATAACTTTTTCCTGCCCGCTGGATCTATCCTCGCTCATGCGAAGCTACGATCGTCCCTGCCCTAGTCGGAGGAAGACCTCCAACTTGGAGCATGGCTCGGACTTTTAGTCCTTTAAGAGATCTTCTCAAGACCCTTTTACGACAGGCCTCGGATTGTATTCCGCCTTGGGTCTTCTGCTCACTCTGGCCACGGCCAGTGTGTAAGCAATCTTCTTGGTCTCTTACTACTCCCCCCCTTTCTAAGGAAGAGGGGAAGGCAACATTCAGGCTCGCTCCTGAGTTGTTGGCTAGACTCAGAATCTGAGGGTCCCGACCCTTCGGTCCGATTCATTCAAGATTTTGAGTCTCCATTCTGTGTCTGATGTCCCAAGACCTTCTCTTTCTTGCCAGTACAGGAATCGAGAGGTTAGCGCTGGGAACAGCTGCAGTTTGGCCTCAGTTGCAGCCGATTTGGGAACACAAGGAGGACATGGGGGGAGAGTCACCAGTATACCTCTTCAGCCCGGACTCAAGGACATTCATCTCGACCTGTCTTCAGACCCTCCCCCGTCACGTCGCCCTACAGCACGATGTTGGATACATCGCAACGTCCCTCGCCTTCGAGTAATACTACTCTGTGACGCAGGTGCTACAAGCTGGAGTCTGGAAGCGTCTGATGACCTTCGCAGCCCGCTTCCTGCAGGGCGTGACCCACAGGAGTCTCGATACGTTTTCTATCGCTCTGTGGTGGCTACACAACAGCTGGTCTAACCTCAGGCTCCTTTTTGGACAGGTAGCAGAAGGTTGAGGGCATTGTTATCAGGTTTTAGTCTGCATGAACGAAAGAAGTATGTCTGGCCCTTACTTCTTTCTTCATCATCCCCTCTACGGGGAAGCAGCATCCTGGTCTCTGCATAGCTGACCTCGAACCTCTGCAGGTAAACCATGCTTCCTTGTGTTCCGAGTATTGAGTCAATACTGTCGCGTCCCCCATACCCTGACGAGGTGGTATTGGGAACGTCCTAACCCAGAGTTCCTTCTGGAACTCCAGGTCAACTGCCTAGGACGGGTCACACTTCTTCCTTCACACACAAGCTTACGTAGGCCACATGGTTCCTTGCGGTGCAAGGAACTTGTGAGGTGCAGGGACTCCTTTTCTCGAGTGCGACTCACTCGGATTCTGAGTCCCCGGGTAAAGCCAAAGCCAGTATGGCTGGGGACTTTCCACCCTTCCTAAGGGATAAGTCACCCTTTGTAAATAGCGTGGTTTGTATTTCGGTTACGGAACAAATGACAAATTCGAAGATAATTTGTATTTTTCCTAACCATACAAACCTTAGCTATTTACACATATTTGCCCGCCAGCCCTGTCCCCCAAGACAAGTCCTACCTCTAAGTGAAAGTGAGTATTCACCTGTGTGTGAGGGGGAGGAGGGGTAGCTAGCTACCACTCCCCTACCCCCCCGCTAACTAGCGCGGGGGTAATACACCCTCGTTAAATTCTAATGGCTCGCCATTTCAGCTACGCTAAAAGTAATAACCCTTTGTAAATAGCTAAGGTTTGTATGGTTAGGAAAAATACAAATTATCTTCGAATTTGTCATATTCTTACAAACTATAATAAATAAATCAATAACCATCCACAATCAAATTACCAACACTTAAAACTAATCAAAACTTAACACCAAATGATATAATATATAATAACCAAAAGCACCATTCATATAACCCGCAAAAACCCTAACAGACTTAAAATTACCCCACACACCAAAACCAATATTTGTTTATGTGTGGACGTCGTTGTCCACACAAGGGCCAACAGTCCTTTTATAGCCCAACCCCACAACTCGGTTGCAACGCCACAATATGGCAACACTTGACACTCAGTCAATACAAAATGTTTTAATTGATTTAGTCCGTGAGCGTAATCATCATCATCATCCTCATCGGTATCATCATCATCAACAGCAATCAGAAGTAAATTCGGTCCGGGTCGTCAACAAGTAAATCAATCTGAGCAGTCCTATCAAGTTCTGTTATAGGCCAAGTCGTCAACAAACAATTTTACATTCAAGAAAACCTCTCCAAAGGAGGAATCACGGCCTGCCAAAATAAAAAAGAAAAACACTTATGAACACTCCTAAATAACTTAACTATCGCACTATACAATCAAAGATAAACAATAAACTTTCTATCATTCACGAACGCGCCTAACAAAAATGAATAAAAACAGTACTTACTCCGAATATAAAAAAAACACTAAACAGCCGGCTTTCGAAGAACAAAAAAAATAGAACCGACTCCTTCTACAGTCCAAGATCCAATGCTTTCGCCCAAGACATTCATTACCGCCCTAACCTAGCTAAAATGGTAAACAAATAACCTCAAATATACCGACAGTCTTTCCCACTATAAACAATCATTCGCAAACTACCCTTGTTCTTCTTCGCGCACCGCGGACACACAAAACACGCACACACAAACGCACATACACACATACTCTCGCGCACGCGCGATCTAACAAAACTAAAGCACATTAAATTCTCTCTCTCTCTCTCTCTCTCTCTCTCTCTCTGACAAAACTAAAGCAAATAAACACTCTTTCTCTCTCTCTCTCTCTCTCTCTCCACACTCTCTCTCTCTCTCTCTCTCTCTCTCTCTCACACACAAAACTAAGCAAATAAACACTTCCTCTCTTGCGGCTTGACAAAACTTAAGTAAATAAACACACTCACTCTCTCTCTCTCTCTCTCTCTCTCTCTCTCTCATTAATGACAAAGCTAAAGCAAATAAAATGTCTCGATTTAACAATACTAAAACAACACACTCACTCTCTCTCTCTCTCTCTCTCTCTCTCTCTCTCTCTCTCTCGATTTGGCAAAACAAAAAAATAAATTAAAATAAAATTAATCCTCCACATTCCTCCCCCCTTACTTTGCCAAATCCTCACACAACACTTACCTATTTTCTCTTTACCCAGTCGCAATCAGGAACAGGGCCTCGGCTTCGAGTAACTGGGCCTTCATATACCTGCACTCTCTCATTCACTTCTTCCATGTCGTTTTCATTCAACGTACTATTACGATTCCCGTCTATGCTCTGCTCGTCTAAGATATCATGCACTATTTCATCTACCTCAATTTCATCTGGCCCGAAAATCCCACTAATTTCTGTCAACAATTCATCCATTACATTTAAACCATTTTCTACTTTAACAAAAGAATCATTCATACTGCTTATCATTCTCCTATCTTTCATTCTCGTGTTCGTCATACGTTCTCTTGCCTCATCTAACGAAAAACCACACACACTATAAGTATCATTCATACTCATCCAAGTTTCATCTGTATTAATACATTTATCTTCCGTACTCACCTGTACATTTACACCCTTGTCCTGCTTATTCTGATTCCCGCCAACAACTACAAAATTTTCCAGTCTTTTATCCCCAGTAAAATTCTCGGACTTCTTTTTCCTTCCATACTGTACTCTACTAACACCAATTGCTTATCTTCTAAACCTAATGTCTCACACATACTCGGTTCATACTTGTTCGTTTTCAGCCATTTATTCATACCATTCTCCTGAATATATCTTGGTACCTCCTTCCATTTTCGCAACTGATTGTGGTGTGCCCTAACCTTTTCCACACTACCATCCACACTTATTTTACCTAAAACATAACTCAGCCCACTAGAACCAACATCTAACACCTCATATGGACCTTCAAACTTATCACGTACCTTATTGACATTCATTCTTCCTTTTTCAATTACTTCTTTTAACACTTTCTCTCCCACTTTGTAGCTTTCAAATCTCTCATTTGCTTTCTTCCAAACATCTCTATCATTCTCGGACACACTCAATCTCGGTCTTACTATCTTTTCAAAATTCAACACAAACTTACACGGAGACATACCAGTACTCTTGTGCACCGTCGCATTATACGCCCACAACGCACGCCCAACATATAAATCCCAATCATTATCACATGTACTCATCATCCGCAAAATTTCTGTCAAGGTTCTTACCGTCCTTTCAGCCAAACCATTCGCACTTGGCATATACGGAGTCGAATACACATGTTCAATGCCCCATTCTCTTAACATCTGCTCAAACTCCCATCCAACAAACTCCGGACCATTGTCACTTAACATTTTCGCAGGCTTACACACACTCATCGGCAACATCACTTGACTTACCATTCTCGCTACAGTCTCACTTCTTTTATTCTTGATGGGTACTGCATACGCAAACTTACTCCTATGATCGACCATGATAATCATTCCCACATGTCTCCTCGCAGTCACAGGCAACGAAACACAATCAATCACAAACATCTCAAATGGCTCTTTCATACGTAACCTCAAAACAGGCGGACTTGCATGCATGCTCTGATACTTTCCCTTCTGACAATCCTCACAAGTAGTCGCTACATCCCTACAAATTTGGCTCAACCGAGGCGTAAACAACCTCTCTCGCATGCATTCCCACAATTTATTCTTCCCCATATGCCCATACCTGTCATGCACTACCATACACATACTTACAGCTGCATGCATTGGAAATACAGGAACATATATATCTTCATCCATTCCCCTATGCAAAAAATACACAATATTCTTACAAACAATAAATCTTTTAACAACTTTCTTATACGCTTCCAAATCACACGGCCATTCTTCCACCCTAATACCATTTAAAATACATTCATGTAACCTATTTATTTCGAAACATTCACCTTGCATTTCTTCCACCTCTTCTTTGCTTAACAAATCATCTTCACTCTTTGCAATATCAATCATGCCAACAAAATTCGCCATGAATACACTATTATCCTCAATTACTATTACCTTACAGCCATTTTTTGAAAGCAAACCCTTACCAACATCAACTGACACATGGTGCAACCTCAAAAAATCTATTCCCATCAAAAAACAACTAGGCATTTCATTCTCTCCCATTACAATAAAATTATGTTCAACTTCCATACTCCCTAGTTTCACCTTCAACCTCACTTCTTCCCAAACAAGTAAACTTCCCTGACCTATTCCATGGATTCTCACACTCGTACACTGTCTTTTCACTTCCCAATTGTACCTCTCAATTTCCCTGATAACCGACTCATTTACTAATGACACTTGAGCACCCGTATCAATTAAACTACAATATTCATTCTCATTTATATTCACATATGTCATCATCCTTCCTTTTACACCATGCATGCATACATTTACTCTCCTTTCAATTCTGTCGCTCACTTCACCAATATGTTCATCATCATATTCACTGTCCTCTATACAGTCATATCTTAGGTTAAGGTCACTTGCACCATTATTCTTCTCACTCAACAATTTGCAACATTCCTCATTACATTGCATCCTCAAGATATATTCCCTATCATTCTCCTTATATGCCCTATATTCCATCGGTCGATTCCATCCAAAATACAAATACACAGTTACACCATACAACATACTTACCACCATTAATATCTTAGATAATACCTCCCCTTCTAGTACACTACTCTCCTCCTCATATACCATTTCTTTTGACACTTCATTCATCACCCTTCTTTTAAGCTCAGTTACACTACCTGGTATTTCCGTATTTAACCCCTCTTGTACCAACTTACTTAAACCCATTAGGATACACTTATATACCATATCTTGCCCTTCACAACTGTGCTCCACAACTAAACCTTCAGGCAACCTTTCAGAATTCTGATTACTCTCTTTATCTTCCATCCTCCCATGCATCCTCGACAACGCATCCGCTATCACATTCTTATTTCCCGGTACATATTCTAACCTAAAATCAAATTCATTCAAATCCTCTATGGTCCTAGCAACCCTTGCATTCACACACTCTTTCCTTATCATGTACACTAGGGGCTGATGGTTAGTACGCACAATGAATTTTACACCATACAAAAATACTTTCAATGCTTTCACACAAAATCGTATTGCAGCCAATTCCCTGTCAATCGTCGAATACTTACGCTCAGTTTTATTAAATGCTTTACTAACATACGCTATTACTCTCAATTGCTCTTCTCCATTTACTCTCTGCATTTGAACCAAACAACCACCCATACTAACCCCACTCGCATCCGTATACAACTCTAGCATATTCGCATTTTCACTGTAGTCTGGAAATGCCAAAGTGACGTCTTTCGCGGCCTCTTCCTTCAACCTTTCAAACGCTTCTATCATCCGATCATCCCATTTTAATTTTGTACTATTCCTTTTACCCGTCCATTCATTCAAAGGCTTCCCTATACCTGAACAATCTCTAACAAACTTGCGCCCAAACTCAACCAAACCAAGAAAACCTCGCAACTCACGCACAGTCCGGGGACGTGGAAATTCTCGCACCTTATTCACAAACTTGTCACTCTTCCTTATACCAGATTCACCCACTACATGCCCAAGAAATTCCACCTCCCTGGACAACCACGTACACTTCTCAAGCTTAATTTTCACACCAACTTCAATTAACCGCCTCAACACTGCCTCAAGCAACCGCATATGTTCCTCAACAGTCTCGCTCGCAATCAGAATATCATCTATAAAAACAGTCACCTTCTGTCGATCGAAACCAGCCAATACAACATTCATCGCTCTTTGGAAGGCAGCAGGCGCATTAGCAAGACCAAAACTCAACCTTTTAAATTGAAAGTGACAATTTGTACTTGAAAATGCGGTAATGGGCCTGCTCCCCTCTGCCAGAGGCATCTGGTAATAGCCCCGCACCAAATCTAATTTAGTAAAAACTTTCATTCCATGCATCTTATAAACACAATCAGACACCACATTCATTGGAAAATGTTCTTTAACAGTCACCTCATTCACCTTCCTATAATCAATACACATACGTAAACTTCCATCAGGCTTTCGTACAGGGACAATAGGGCTATTCCAGGCACTCTCACTCCTTTCTATTACACCCATACGCTCTAATTCCTGACACTGCTCCTCTATCGCCTTGGCAATAGGTGGAGAAAAAATGCCTGTGACGCTGATATATGGGAGTATCATCACTGAGAACTATTTTAAATTCTGGCAGGTCTGACCCCCCACAATCATCGTCACCGAGACTCATAACTCTCCGCTTATCCCATAACATCTTAAGCAATCGTTCCCTTTCGACCTCACTTATACTCTCATCTAACTTAATTCTTCCTTTCAATGTATCGTAATCCCAATTGTCATCATTCTTTACCTTACCAGCCATTACCTGTCTCGCCTTAACATATCTTCCATCCTCTACATTGATCAGTGTATACATACATCCCATGCAATCGCCCTCACGTATTCCACGTACTCTCTTCCTCCTAACACTCGGCAACAACCTTACATACACCTGGGGTTCCTGCATATTCATAACACCATCATATATATACGCACTCGTTTTCACCAAATTACCTGCTTCCATACCTTCCACTACATATTCATCCTTGTCACTATTTGAAATTCCCAGACTGCTCGGCCATGCAACTTTTACACTAATAACCTCACCTTTCTTACCCGATAACTTTACACTTTCCTTTGCTACCAACGGCACTCCCTTCCACACCTTTGTACTCACTCTGCCGTCTTCCTTTAAATAAAATTCCCCACAAATATTACCTTTAACCTTTATTTCTATCATATTCACATTTGGATGTAAAATCATACCACATTTTTTCAGAAATTTATACCCAAGCAGTACGTCATATTTCTCATTCGCTCCCTCGACCACGTAAAAATCATTATCCTCCATCATCAGTCCCCCAATCATAACATTTTCCCGCAACTTTCCTTGCACAGGCATACGCAAATTACCAATACCTTTTACTTCACCCTTACATCCCTTAAATTCACAAACCTCTTTTACCTTATCATATGCATTCCTAAACATTAAATTGACACCACAACCAGTATCAATCAAACCAACCAACTCTACACCATTAAAAATCAATTTCACACTCATGCAATCATGTGCTCTTTCTCCCATCACATCTTCATGCAATAAACCCTCACGAACATGCATCACATTCACTCCCCACACACACGAGGACTCACCCAGCTGAACCCTCTGATGAATTAGTTTCCCGAACATCCTGGCTGACTTGATCCCTTCTTTCTACAAACCCTAGCTACATGCCCATCTGCACCACATTCAGTACACTTACCCCGCGGCTCCTTGCACATTCTAGCATAATGACCATCCTTACCACAATTACCACAAATTACATTCATACGATTACTACGGCATCCGCTCGCTATGTGCCCAGTCATACCACACCGATAACAATTAACCACTTTCTCTTTCTTACAGTCGCTAATACGATGCCCTGTCTCTCCACACCCGAAACATGCTCCTAATGCCCATCTACACTCATTCTTTTTATGTCCTACCTTCCCACACCTATAACACCTCTCTTCACGGATACCACTACCTAACCTAACTTGCTGCGTACTATCACTTCTATCTCTCCAAACTTGATTTCCCTGTCTAAACCCGTCATTTCTCGGCATGGGTATTCCTACATTACTCACCCTAACACTTCTATCTACTACACTATCAGCTGCCCTCATTGGCCCTCTCATAACAGCATCTCTAAAACTACCAAATTCTGGCACACTTTCCTCCATTCCAGTTCTTACACTCAAAGATTTACTTTCTTTCATACACCTATCTAACTCATAATCCTCAACTATCTCTAAAATATCATCCCAAGTCAATCTCTCTCTAGTCCACCTCATTTTCTCCTTCCGTTTCAAATTAATAAACTCACACACACTCTCTGGTACTGTACCCAAAAACTTCTTCATTAGTTCCTTATTTTCATTTATTCCTTCGTCCCCATACTTCTTTCTAGCCAATGTTTCTAACCGACATACATACATCGAGATTGCTTCACCCACCTTCATTCCTGCTTCATCAAAATCATTTTTTCGCTTATACCTAACACTACCTTTCATACGTTTTACCTGTTCAATTATCCTCTTCTTTACACTTTCATACTCAACCTCTCCTACACTCATTATCACCCCATACATCGTCAACAAATATCCTGACAAAAATTCTCCCAACTCCCTAGCCCAAACTCTCTTACTATCCCCATACTTAGCCTGACAAAACTTTTCATATTCCCTAAAGAAGTCATATACATCCCTACTGCTATGTTCATTAAAACTTTCACACCTAGGTACCTCTCTCATAAACACTGTCTTACAAACTTCCTCTACTTCATTCTCACTACTATCTTCACTGTCTACTCCCTTCTTGTTGCCTTCCTCTTCATTTGAATACAATGAATCTAGTTCTACACTCAAAGTCCTATCTTTAACTATTCCCTTCTTACCCTTTTTCTTACTAACCACCTTCACCCATTCATGATCATCCTCACTCACACCCTGACCTTTCTTCTTTTCTTTCTTCCCATTATCTTTACCTTTCTTCTCATTCTTCCTATCGCCCTTCGTTCCAATCTTACTATGTCTAGTCCCTTTATTTTCAATATCACTATCACTACCTTCCCCATTATCACTTACCCTATCCTCTTCCACCATCAACCCGTTACCAGAAGCAGAAGCCACTCCTCTGACTGCACCTTCACCCATGACAGTTTTCATCATCCCCATGACTTGCCCCATCATAGCTTCCAATCGGTTCTCCATCCGTTCCTCATTCTCTTTCATCCTCATCTCAACACATTCTTCCACTCTCTACAGTTCCCTTTAACTCCCTAAGCTCCTTCTGCATCGCCGCATTCTCCCAGTTCAACCTCTCATTCTCTACTAGCAACCTCTCTTTCTCAACTATCCACATCTGCTCCCGTTCTTTATAATGCCGCAATTCCTCCTCCAAAGCCTCGTATTTACCTTCCATTTTTCTTCAACCTTAATCCTAATTCCGTCCTTCGTCAAAGAGTCCAGCTTCAATCCCACCTCTATTGTCCCTGTTCGGGCGCTAAATTTATGTGGCGGGATGTAAACAAAACAACCCCCACACCCTTGAATCTTACTTACTTACAATGGTCTCCACAAAACAAACTTTCCCCTTACGTTATCAGCAGCGGGACTCTTGGACGAAAGGACAAAAATCAAAACAAAACATATCCTTAACACTATATTCTTACAAACTATAATAAATAAATCAATAACCATCCACAATCAAATTACCAACACTTAAAACTAATCAAAACTTAACACCAAATGATATAATATATAATAACCAAAAGCACCATTCATATAACCCGCAAAAACCCTAACAGACTTAAAATTACCCCACACACCAAAACCAATATTTGTTTATGTGTGGACGTCGTTGTCCACACAAGGGCCAACAGTCCTTTTATAGCCCAACCCCACAACTCGGTTGCAACGCCACAATATGGCAAGACTTGACACTCAGTCAATACAAAATGTTTTAATTGATTTAGTCCGTGAGCGTAATCATCATCATCATCATCCTCATCGGTATCATCATCATCAACAGCAATCAGAAGTAAATTCGTTCCGAGTCGTCAACAAGTAAATCAATCTGAGCAGTCCTATCAAGTTCTGTTATAGGCCAAGTCGTCAACAAACAATTTTACATTCAAGAAAACCTCTCCAAAGGAGGAATCACGGCCTGCCAAAATAAAAAAGAAAAACACTTATGAACACTCCTAACTAACTTAACTATCGCACTATAATCAAAGATAAACAATAAACTTTCTATCATTCACGAACGCGCCTAACAAAAATGAATAAAAACAGTACTTACTCCGAATATAAAAAAAAACACTAAACAGCCGGCTTTCGAAGAACAAAAAAAATAGAACCGACTCCTTCTACAGTCCAAGATCCAATGCTTTCGCCCAAGACATTCATTACCGCCCTAACCTAGCTAAAAAGGTAAACAAACAACCTCAAATATACCGACAGTCTTTCCCACTATAAACAATCATTCGCAAACTACCCTTGTTCTTCGGCGCGCACCGCGGACACACAAAACACGCACACACAAACGCACATACACACATACTCTCTCGCGCACGCGCGATCTAACAAAACTAAAGCACATTAAATTCTCTCTCTCTCTCTCTCTCTCTCTCTCTCTCTCTCTCACACAAAACTAAGCAAATAAACACTTCCTCTCTCTTGCGGTTTGACAAAACTTAAGTAAATAAACACACTCACTCTCTCTCTCTCTCTCTCTCTCTCTCTCTGTCTCTGTCTCTCTCTCTCTCTCTCTCTCTCTCTCTCTCTCTCATTAATGACAAAGCTAAAGCAAATAAAATGTCTCGATTTAACAATACTAAAACAACACACTCACTCTCTCTCTCTCTCTCTCTCTCTCTCTCTCTCTCTCTCGATTTGGCAAAACAAAAAAAATAAATTAAAATAAAATTAATCCTCCACACCAACGGGCACCCTCGCCTGCGCGCCATCACTCGCCCACGCGCACGCGCTTGGGAGCGGGCGATCGCCCGCTCCCGATCCAGGCAATAACCTATCGCGCGAACGCCAGCGCGATTCACAGTGCGTTCCCACACGAGAGGCTGTCAGGTCGTCCTCATCGCGTTCACCCCCTGTAAGCGCAGGACAGCACGCTCAACGGAGGGAGGGAAATCTCCGGACAGGTCCAGGAACGTTTCTTCCACAGCTTTTTCTTTTCAGGCAGACCCTGTTGTAGTTTCCACTCCTAGGGATCTTACGATCCCCTTCCCTCCAGAGGGTGTCTCTGACAGCGCTGCTGTCAGTCGGCAGCCCTGGTTTGGGCCCTTGATCAGAGCGGTTGTGCAGGCTTTCAAGCCCGCTTTCTCTGAACTAGGCCTAAAATCAGCGGCAATCTCGGCCCCTCCTGAAGAGGAAGAGAGGTGTGGACGACGTGGTAACTTCTCCTAGGGCGAAACTGGCTCCTCGGAAGTCTTTGAGGAAGGCTCCCTCCCCCCCAGACTTTCTCTCCCTCCTCTGTGGACGAGGATTTCCCGTCCTCAGGGGATTCACGTGAGGTGAGGCGTTCTCCCATCACACCAGTGGGAGAAACCCCACCTCGCGCTGAGAAGTCTTCCCGGGTGGAGGTGTAGAAGAGCCCCCACCATCTTTGTTGGAATCCTGCATCCCTCCCAGGAGGGAGTCGAAGGACTCCAAGACAATTCCGAAATCTTCTTCGAGGATCAGACCAGAGCCAGCTAAGCCCGCAGAGAACGTCCACGAGTCCCCCCAAGAAGAGCCTTTAGGGACTGGAGACCTTGCTGCTAGTCCATCAGTAGGAGAGCCGCAAATGTCGGAACATGCCTTCTGGCAAGTTCTGACTCTGATGAGGAACCTTAACGGATTCACGGATCCAGAGATTCCTCCTCGAGAGGGCAAGGACACGGTTCTGGACCGAGTGTATGGTACCCGCCGAGCTTGCCTCCTCCAGCCGTTCCAGTGCCGGAAACAAACTCCTCCCACCTCCTCATGTCCACCAGAGAAGGTACTTCGAGGTCATGGAGGAGTCCTGTTTAGCTCTTCCCCTCCACCAGGGGAGTCCCTCTTGAGAGTCTCTCCAATCGGCCAGTGTCATTCTCGGCCTCGGAGATCCTCAGCCAGGAGAAGGTAGCGAAGTGTGCCATGCAGGCAACTTCGTGGCTGGATATCTGGCTAGGGTCTCTTGGCATCCTGATACGATCCGAGGACTTGTCTAAGGAGAGTACCAGGAAGGCCTTGGAGACCTTCATTCTTTCAGGCACTCGTACCATCGAGTTTCTAGCCCACTAAGTCTCGAACTTGTGGGCTAATTCTATGCTGAAATGCTGAGATACGGTGTCTGAAAGATTTAACTCGAAGGTCCCCAGCACTGAGGTCAGTAGGCTCAGACATTCCTCCCTTTTGGGGAGTAGTCTGTTTGAGCCGAAAGATATAGAGCAAGCAGCTGAGAGGTGGAGGAAGTCCAACTAGGACTCCCTCCTCCATAGGGCTTCAACATCAAAGCCCTATGGAGGGCAGTAGCAGCAAAGGCAACGGTGTCCAAGCAGCCCTTTCCTGTCAAAGACAAGAAAGGCAAAAAGTCCTCCAAGGGAGGGAAAAATCCTAGGGGGAGTGGCCGAGGCTGCAAACGCTAGGATTGGCAATCCCCCTGCATGTCCACCAGTGGGGTTATGCCTTCAAAGTTGCGCAGACAGGTGGCAGCAACTCGGGGCCGATTCCTGGATGATCTCCGTGATCAGTCAAGGATATCGCGTCCCGTTCATAACATCTCTACCTCCCCTGACAGCGAATCCAGTGTCGTTGAGCTCTCTTGCCATGGGATCGGCAAGGGGGCAAGCCCTTCGGGCAGAAGTCGAGACCATGTTGAAGAAGGGCGCTCTCCAGGAGGTTGTCGACGGGTCCCCAGGCTTCTTCAGTCGACTCTTTCTTGTAAAGAAGGCGTCTGGAGGCTGGAGACCAGTCATCGACCTCTCAGCTCTGAACAGGTTTGTCAAGCAGACCCTGTTCAGCATGGAGACGGCAGACACGGTCAGACTCGCAGTGAGACCGCGAGACTTCATGTGTACACTGGATCTGAAGGACCCGTACTTTCAGATCCCAATCCATTCGTCTTCAAGGAAGTACTTAAGATTCAGCCTAGACAACAAGATCTACCAGTTCAAGGTGCTGTGTTTCGGTCCCTCCACAGCACCTCAGGTTTTCACCAGAGTGTTCACCCTGATATCTTCCTGGGCACACAGGATCGGCATCCGTCTCCTCCGTTATCTGGACGACTGGCTGATCCTAGCAGACTCGGAGTCAACCCTTCTTTGACACCGAGACAAACTTCTGGGAATTTGCCAAGATCTAGGGATCATGGTAAATCTCGAGAAGTCTTCTCTGCTTCCTACCCAAAGACTGGTATATCTAGGCATGATATTGGACACCAATCTCCACAAAGCCTTCCCATCAGACGACAGGATAGCAAGGCTGAGGAAGGTCGCAAGTCCTTTCCTCAGACGAAACGAACTCCCAGCCCAGTCGTGGTTACGTCTCCTCGGCCATCTCTCATCGTTGGCCCGTCTAGTTCCCAACGGTCCTCTCAGAATGAGATCTCTGCAATGGCGACTCAAGTCTCGGTGGAGTCAAGGACACGATTCCCCGGACGTCTTGATCCCTATGGGTCTCGCGGAACGGACGGACCTTCAGTGGTGGGTGGCAGACGAGAACCTACGAAAGGGAGTGGATCTTCTCGTTCTCCCCCCGGATTTGATGCTGTTTTCGGACGCCTCAAAGAAAAGGTGGGGGACCCATGTTCTGAACCACAGGACCTCAGGCCTGTAGTCAGAATCAGAAAAGTGCCTCCATATAAATGCTAGAAATGAAGGCTGTATTTCTGGCCCTTCAACAGTTCCAACAGCACCTGGCGGGTCACTCTGTGGTGGTGATGAGCGACAACATCACAGTAGTGGCTTACATCAACAAGCAGGGAGATACCTTTTCAGAACAGTTATCCCATCTTGCAGTAGAGATACTGAGATGGACCGAAGTCCACTCGATTCCACTATCGGCTCGCTTCATTCCAGGCAAAAGGAATGTGCTTGCCGACAGTCTGAGCAGAGCGTCTCAGATAGTGGGTACCGAGTGGTCTTTGGATCATCAAGTAGCCAACAAAGTCCTGACTTTGTGGGGTTCCCCGACTGTGGATCTGTTCGCGACAGCATTGAACTTCAAACTGCCGCTGTACTGCTCCCCAGTCCCGGATCCCAAGGCTCTCTGGAAAGATGCTTTCCAACAACTGTGGGACAACATCGACGTATACGCCTTTCCCCCGTTCGGTCAGTCTCTCGATGACCCTCATAGCTCCTCTGTGGCATCACGCGGAATGGTTTCCGGACCTTCTGTAACTCCTTTCGGTGCCTCCGAGAGAACTCCCTCCGCGACACGAGCTACTCAAACAACCACACGCCAACATCTTTCACAAAGCCGTAGGTTCGCTTCGGCTTCACGCCTGGAGACTATCCAGCATCTCCTCGCAGAGAGAGGATTTTCACAACAAGTTGCGGAAAGGATGTCTGGACACCTGCGAAAGTCATCCGCAGGGGTCTAACAGGCAAAGTGGAGAGTTTTCTGTGGTTGGTGTCGTGGAAGGGGTATCTCTCCACTTGATGCCACTATTCCAGCAATAGCGGAATTCTTTGTGTACTTGCGAGAAGAAATGCGCCTTTTAGTCTCGGCAGTGAAAGGCTATCGCTCAGCCTCAAGTGTAGCCTTCAGGCTCAAAGGAATGGACATTTTTTTCTTCGCTGGAACTTTCCCTACTTTACGGAGTTATGAGCTTACCTGCCCTCAGTCGGAAGTGAGACCTCCTCCATGGAACGTGGTTCGAGTTCTCAGGTCTCCTAAGAGACCTCCCTACGAACCATTACGCCAGGCTTCAGATCGTCACCTGACTTGGAAGATGGTGTTCTTACTAGCTTTGGCGTCAGCCAAGCGAGTTAGTGAACTTCATGGTCTCTCGTATGACATCGCCCATTCAAGGGGATGGGGGGAGGTAACGTTCAGCTTCGTCCCTGAGTTTATTGCTAAGACTCAGAATCCGGGAGTGCCGGACCCTCGGTTCGACTCCTTCCGGATTTCGAGTCTTCGTTCCGTAACAGATGACCCAGATCATCTCCTACTGTGCCCAGTAAGGAGTCTGAGGCTATATCTGAAAAGAACAGCTGCAGTTCGTCTCCAAGTGCAGGCATTGTTTGTTAGCACTGGGAGGTCGAAGAGGAGGGTTACCAAGAACACCATCTCAGCATGGATTCGAAAGACAATCCATCTGTCCTTGAATCCTGACCCTCCTCCATCACATCGCCCTAGAGCTCATGATGTCAGGGGTGTAGCTACGTCCCCGGCCTTCAAAAAGAACTTCTCAATGACGCAGGTTCTACAAGCAGGGGTATGGAAGCATCAAACGATCTTCACAGCCCACTACCTGCAAGACATGACTCACAGGAGGCTCGATATGTTCTCTATCGGCCCTGTGGTGGCTACACAACAGCTGGTTTAAACCTCAGGCTCCTTAATGGACAAGTAGCAGAGGGTATGTCTGGCCCTTATTCCTTTCTTCATCCTCCCCTCTCTTGGGGAATGCAGCATCCTGGGTTCTCTGCACAGCTGACCTCAAACCACTGCAGGTAAACCATGTTCCCTTGTGTTCCTAGTATTAAGTTAATACTGTCGCGTCCTCATACCCTGACGAGGTGGTATTGGGAGAGTCCTAGCCTAAAGTTTCCATCTAAAGAACTTCAGGTCAACTTCCTAAGACGAGTCACACATATTCCTTCACACACAGCTTATGTAGGCCACAGCCCTTGCATAGCAAGGTGCGAGCGAGGTGCAGGGACTCTTTATTGTTGAGTGCTGACACACTCAGATAATGAGTCCCCAGTATGGCTGGGACTTATTCCACCCTTCCTAAGGGTTGAGTCACCCATATTAAATAGCGTGGTTTGTATTTCAGTTACGGAACAAATGACAAATTCGGAGATAATTTGTATTTTTCCTAACTATACAAACCTTAGCTATTTAATCAAACTTGCCCGCCAGCCTTGTCCGCCGTGAAGTCCTACCTCTAAGCAAAGTGAACTACCACACAGGTGTGGTAGTAAACCCTCGTTAAAATTCTAATGGTTGTCCTTTCAGCTACGCCGAAAGTAATTACCCATTTTAAATAGCTAAGCTTTGTATAGATAGGAAAAATACAAATTATCTCCGAATTTGTCATTTTTGTTTGTGCTTTCTTTTTATTAGTGTGTGTTTGTTTTGACTTCTGCCGACCATGCGTACTTGCCCTGGACTTGAAGGCCGGCCCTGCGGTACCTTCATGTCGGCCATGGACACCGATCGTCACACCCTTTGTCCCGCCTGCAGAGGTCAACGGTGTGATAGCAAAAATAAGTGTAGTAGTGAGTGTCGGGAGTTTTCTGCCTCCCAGTGGGAAAGGTTTGGGCGTCGGCGGAAGAAGAAGTCAAAGCGGGACATTTCTCCTTTGAAGGTTTCTTTGAACGGGAAAAACACAAGTCTTCTTTTTCCACTTTTCGACCTTTCTCCGAAGCTCCTGCTTGTTCGGCCTCTTCTGAGAGACCGGCGAGTAGTAGTTTAGGCTCTTTAATTGATGATCAATCCAGTCCTCGAGATATGGTGTTGCTTCCCCTAGCGAAGCGACCCCACCTTTCCCCCCTGGTGAGACCTTGTGTCTTTCTCCTTTTATTCAGGTGTGGTCATCCTCAGGGCTTCCGGGTCCGCCCTCCAAGGACTCCTTGCTGCAGCTCAGCATCCGTGGTGCTAGTGTGCAGCCTTTGTCGACTTCGGAGGTGGATCCTCTGTCATGTGTCGACGTAGTAGTGTCTGAGGCGTCTTCTGCTGCTGCCGACACCCCTGCCCATTCAGACTCTTCAGCCGTTGCTGCCGACTGCGCTTTCCCCATTCTTCCTGATCATCCTTCGAGGGGGAAGCAAAGTCTTTCGTCTGTCTCTCTTGCGAGTGTTTCTCCTCGGAGGAGGAGTTCACTCATAGAGACTCCTCTGCAGGGGGCTGCTGCTTCCAAAGGTCAGGTTACTGATCCACCGACCCACAGAGGGCGTTAACGATCTTGCAGAGCTCGCCCTCCGCTTTGCCTTAGAGGTGTCCCTTCACTATCGGTAAAAAGGTGCCTCTTCGGTTCTTCAGCCTTGTCTTTGTAGCCTTCCCCTGCAGAGGAGCCTTCTCTTCCTTCACTTTCTGCCCCTCAATCTTCGCCCCTCTCCTGGACCTTCTCCTGACGACGCTGCCGCTATTCCTCGGACTTTGGCCTTGGACCCTTCTCGATCCCCTTCGGAGGATGTTCGCCCTTCCATAGGGTTCATCCATGTTCCCGACCTTCCAACACATTAATCTTCTGCTTCTTGCCGACTTTCTGACCTGCCAACTCGTGATGCGTTCAAACGTCACTCACCCTCGCGAATGCGCCTCCCTATGCAGCATTCCAGACCTTTTCCAACAAGCCAGTGCCCATCAATGCACCAGTGCTCACCTACAGCTTGTCAGCGTCTACCAGCACGTCAACTCTCTCCAGCGTGTCAAGGCTTGCCAGCTTGTTAGTGCTCTCCTGCGCTTCAGTGCTCTCCAATGCCCCAGCGATCTCCTGATCGCCAGTGCGTTTGTGTCTTGCCAAATACCAGCGTTTGCCAGCTCGCCAGCACACCAACACTCGCCAGCGTACCTGTGCTCTCCAGCTTTACAGCTCTACTGTATCTTCTGCGCTTCAGCGTTCTCCTGCGCCCTCTTACACATCAGCGTTCTGCGCATCAATGCTCTCCAGCTTGCCAATACTCTCCTGCACGTCAGTGCTCTCCTGTGCACTAGAGTTCTCTCTTGCGCCAGTATTCTGCACGCCAGCCCTCTCCAGCTCGTCAGCGCTCTCCAGTTCGCCAGCGCTTCCCAGCTTGCCTGCGCTCCCCGGCTTGCCAGCGCTCATCTGCGCACCTGCACCCACCTGCTCACATGCGCCAACCTGCCCACCCGCTCCCACATCCGCATCTACGCTCGCCTGCGCACCAACGCTCTCCTGCTCGTCAGCCCTTCCCAGCTCGCCAGCACTTCAGTGCATTAGCACTCCTCGGTTCGCCAGCATTATTCAACTCGCCAGCGCTTTACTGAGCACCAGTGGTCTCCTGCGCGTAAGCGCTCTACAGTGGAACAGGTTTCTCCAGTTTCAAGGAAATCTCGCAGTCAAAAGGAATAGAAAGGTAGATGTTTTAACAGGTCACTATCGCCCCATTCTACTCCCCGCAAACACATTACAGTGCCACTGCCAGGGAAAGAGAAGGGTTCAAGATACTGAAAATAACATCTTCAAAGGCAGACTCACCGCATCAAATATCGATCGAGACTTCTTACCAGGGAACCTTCGGTCCCTTTCTCTTCAGGAGGGCTTTCTGACAGTGCCACCGTCAGCAAGCAGCCTTGGTTCAGTGCCATGGTCTGAGCAGTTGTGCAAGCATTCGGGCCTGCCTTTTCATGTCGCTCTTCTGTGACCTCGCACATCCGACGGTACCAGCAGAGCTCCTGCAAAGAGCCTTGGCTACTTCTCCCCTGAAGAGGAAAAGAGGATTCTCAGACACGGTAACATAACCTAGGGTGAAACTGACTCCTGTTAGACCTTTGTGGCCTGTCCTTCCGGACTCTCCCTTCGATGCTTTCCGGCCTCATCTCTGTCGAGGGAGCCTCGCAAGGGACGGATTTCCTACCTCCCGCCTTCGGAGGAAGGTTCTCCTCGCACAGAGAGTTTTCTAACCGGCCTTCGATGCTAGAGTTTTATCTCCTTCCCCGAAAGGAATCGAAGGACTCTAAGACTGCCAAAGTCCTCTTCAAGGACCTCCAGGCCTGCAGGAACCACCAGTCACTCGGGATGTTCATGACCCACCCTGACAGGAGCTCTACGGGGTTGAAGAAGGAGACTTCACTGCCAGCCCCACTTCAGAGGGGGAGCAGAAAAAGTCCTGAGTCTCATCAGGTTTCTCAACAGGTTTACCGACCCGTAAACTCCCCCACGAGAGGGCAAAGACACGGACTTAGATCATGTCTTGCCTTGGTCTCAAGGGCTAATGAATGCCTGGGCAAAGATCGCCTAATAGCTCTCCGATTTCTCCTCCTCTCAACATTCCGGCTCTACCGCCAAGCTCCTCCCACCTCCTCGCGTCCAGCAGAGGCGATACTTTGAGGTCTTGGACGAGCTTCATCCAGCTCTTCCACTTCACCACTCTCTGTAAGAGCTCCGATCGCCACCTGACTTGGAAGACAGTGTTCCTACTCGCCTTGGCATTAGCCAAACGAGTTAGCGAACTTCATGGTATCTCTTATGACACCGCCCATTCAAGGGGACGGAGGAGAGGTAAGCTTCAGCTTTGTTCTTGAGTTTGTTGCAAAGACTCAGAATCTGGGGCTTTCAGATCCTAGGTTCGAATCCTTCCAGATAACGAGACTCCGCTTGTAACTGATAACCCAGATCATCTGTTGAGGCGCTACCTCAAGAGAACAGCAGCAGCTCAGCCTAGAGTGTCCTCACTCTTCGTAAGCACAGGCAGAACTAAGAGGAGGGTCATGAAGAACACAATTTTATGAATAGAACTTACCTGGCAGTTATATATACATAGCTAATAATCTCTATTTCGGCAGAATTTTTCTAAACGTGGCAACTGCCTTGTGGTGGTTGGGTGGTAACACCCGTTAAAGGGTGGTAGGAGGAATCATTCCCGTTTTCTGTTCTTCAGTTCATCTCTGCCGGCCAGATCGACAACACGTTGGTCCGTCATTAAGAGTTTTTCTTCGCTTTCCCTGCTCGGTGTACCAGTCTGCTTTTTTGGTGAAGTACTCTGATTTGGGGTTTTGGCGATCGTGTTTTTTGTTTTCTCTTAGCTTTTTTGCTGTTTTCATTATGAGTGAAAAAAGTCATTACCGTGTCTGTGCGAATGAGGAATGTAAGGTGAGACTACCGAAAATGGTGGTAGACCCTCACACCGTGAGTTCGAATTGTAGGGGTTTTGTTTGTGCCCTTAATAATAGGTGTGGGGAATGTAAAGTTTTGGATGAGAAAGATTGGTTGATTATGAAGCGCTATGTGCGTAAACTAGAGCTCGATAGAGTTAGGAGAGCTTCTAGGTCTAAGTCTAAGTCTGTTAGTGGTAAGGAAGACGAACTTAGTGTAGATTTATCTATTGAACCTATAATTGATTCCTCTTTGGAAGTTGATCCTTCCCTTGAGTTAGTAACTCCTGCACCTCCTACAGGTTCCGTATCTACGGATGACCCTCGGTACGCTAGCCTGGCTGCCGAGTTGAAGGCCATCAAAGAACAACTGGAGGCCTTTAAAGGTAAGGAAAGTGAAAGTGCTTGTGTTAGTGCAGTGGAGGTGGCGACTGACCGAACCTGTCATTACCCTAGGCCTAGACCTCTACCAAGCTCCCAGGACCAAGGGAGAAGGTACGTCGATGACCGAAAGGGGGTGAGAGGTACGTACCCTCGGTCAGCCGTCTCCTCAGACAGTCCTGTTGTCGATTCCCAGGCTGCTCTTGACCGTCACGGGAAAGATGTGTCGGATGTGTTGTTTTCTTCTCCGAATTCGTCCAGACGTAAATGGAAGTTTGAAGCTTCAAGACCTACTAAGAGGAGATGGAACCGCGACGAACGGTCTCGTTCTTTCTCTCCCGGTTCTAGCAGTTATGAACCTCGTCCGTCGGAGGATGATTTCGACTCCGTGCCTGTGAAAAGGGTGAAGCCGAAGCCTACTGCCGAAGATCCTCCCCCTTCTACGAGTGTTATTCGTCAGCCCTCCCCTTCGGGGCCGCAAAACCCAGCTGATGTTGCTAAATCCTTTATGTCTGTCATGCAGGAACAACTTTTTACGTTAGTGCAAGCATTTAGCCGCCCTCACGCCCAGTCTGACAGACGTAAAGACGACTCGTTACCTATTAAGAAGTCTGCTTCTAAGAGAGAACGGAGTTCTTCTTTAAAGAAAACTTCTCCCTCTCTACGCCAGGATGAGGAATGTGTGCTTTCGCCAGGCGATACTTCTTCTCGATACCAGGACGATACGGTTTCTCGTTCTCGATACCGAGACGATACTTTATCGAACGATGCTGCTTCTCGTTCTCGATGCCAAGACGATACCGCCTCCTGTTCACGATACCAGCACGATACCTCCTCTCGTTCGCTTCGCCACGACGATACCTCCTCTCGTTCTCTACGCCAGGACGATACCTCCTCTCGTTCACGACGCCACGACGATACCGACCCTAGTTCTCAACGCCATGACGATACCGCCTCTCGTTCACGACGCCACGACGATACCGCCTCTCGTTCTCGACGCCAGGACGATAACGCCTCTCGCTCTCGACATCAGAACGACTCTGCCTCTCGTTCTCGGTGCCAGGGCGATACCAGCCTGCCTCTTCGGGACGATACTGCCTCTCGTTCCAAGGATTCTTCTAGCGCTGGACTCCAAGATGCAACCCGTCTTTTGCAGGACGATGCCTTTGATTTGCCCTTGTCGGGTTCTAAGGATCCTTCTTCTCGTTCGAAGGATATTGCAGATGGGAATCAGGACCTCGAGGATGTTTCTGATGACGATGATAATCCTGCCGACGCTGCGGGAGATTACAAAGTTCTCTCTCGCTCCCTTCTTGAACTTTTTGGAGAGGAATTCCAACCTGCTGCCCCTCAATCTCCTCAGTCCCAATTTAACAGAAAGAAGGCCAAGAAACAGTCGGCCTTCATCAAGATGAAACTGTCTATTTCCGCAAAGAAGGCTCTTACGAAGATTGATGACTGGATGAAGGAGCGGAGACAAGCAGTTAAGGCTTCCTTCTCGTTTCCACCAGCTCGTCTTGCTTCAAAAGCGGGTAGTGGTATGCAACTGGGGAACCTTTGGGTCTGGGAGTGCCTTCCTCCTCCAAGGGTGACTTCTCTGGTTTAGTGGACTCTGCTAGAAGGCATGCTCTCAACTCAGCCAAGGTCATGTGGTCGATGTCGGAGCTGGATCATCTCGTCAAAGGTATTTTTAGAGCCTTTGAGGTTTTTAGTTTTCTAGACTGGTCGCTTTGGACTCTGGCAAGGAAAACTGACCAGATGGAAGGATCTAGGGACCTTACCAGTATTATGTCCTGTATGGACAAGGCCCTCAGAGATGGGGCGAATGAGTTGGCTGCGCTGTTCTCAGCTGGGATCCTAAAGAAGAGAGCTCTGCTTTGCTCTTTTGCTTCTAGGTCTGTTACCACTGCACAAAAGTCTGAGCTTCTTTACGCCCCCCTCTCTCAACATCTTTTTCCCGAGTCCCTGGTTAATGACATTACGCTTTCTTTGGCCCAAAAAGCCACCCAAGACCTTTTATCTCGTTCTGCTCGTAAGCCCTTTGGCAGCCCCTCCTTCTTCTTCGAAACGGGAGGAAAGGAGATTCCAGCAGCCCTTTCGGGGCAGGACTACTTCAAGACCAGATTTTAGAGGGAGAAGGCAAGAATCAGGACCAAGATCTACCAGGGGTTCTTTCAGACCTTGCTCCAGAAAATGAAGTTCGTCTCCTCCAGACAGTAGGCGCAAGACTGTCAGGTTTTTTGCAGTCTTGGAAGAGGAGAGGGGCGGACACCTGGTCCCTCTCAGTCATCAAGGAAGGATACAAGATCCTCTTTCTGAAAAAACCTCCTCTCGCAGATGCTCCGCTGGCCTTAGTAGCCCGGTACTCAGATCTGGGGAAACAGAAGGCCTAATAGACCTTGTCGACCAAATGCTAGACAAGGGAGCGATAGAACCGGTTCGGGATCTATCCTCCCCAGGCTTTTACAATCGCCTGTTTCTGGTCCCCAAGAACTCGGGCGGATGGAGACCCGTCCTGGATGTCAGCTCTCTCAACGTCTTTGTGGAGAAGACAAAGTTCTCCATGGAGACGACTCAGTCGGTGCTGACGTCAGTACGTCCAGGGGACTGGATGGTGTCCCTCGACTTGCAGGACGCGTATTTCCATGTCCCCATCCATCCGACTTCAAGGAAGTACCTGAGATTTGTATTGCAGGGCAAGTGCTTCCAATTCAGAGCTCTTTGCTTCGGTCTCAGCACGGCTCCTCAAGTCTTCACCAGGATAATGGCGAATGTGTCAGGTTGTCTGCATCAGGAGGGGATAAGGATATCCTTCTATCTGGACGATTGGCTGATTCGTTCACGATCGAGGGAGAAATGTCTGGAGGATTTACGGAAGACTTTTATGATGGCTCAAGATCTAGGCCTGGTCATCAACAGGGAGAAGTCTCAGATCAGACCGAATCAGACTATTCTCTATTTGGGGATAGTTCTGAATTCAGTTCTTTTTCGGGCTTCTCCCTCTCAGGAAAAACAGACCAAGTGTCTCGTAAAAGTCAGAACTTTCCTGGACAAGAAGAGGTGCACAGCGAAGGAGTGGATGAGTTTGCTGGGGACTCTATCCTCCCTCGAACAGTTTGTCTCTCTGGGGAGACTCCACCTAAGGCCTCTTCAGCACTTTCTTTTGAAGACGTGGAACAGAAAGATGCAGGAAGACTCCTTTTCCTTCCCCATTCCAACAGAAGTCAAGAATCTTCTGAAGTGGTGGCTGGACCCAACCTTGTTAGGGGAAGGGATCTCCTTACACAAGAAGAACCCAGACCTAGTGTTGTTTTCAGACGCATCAGAGTCAGGCTGGGGGGCAACACTAGGAAGCAAGGAGGTCTCAGGCTATTGGGAAGGAATTCAGCTGGGATGGCACATCAACAACAAGGAGCTGATGGCCATTTTTCTGGGGCTAAAGGCCTTCAAGGACTTGGTGTCTGGGAAGATTGTGGAGGTCAACTCAGACAACACCACAGCTCTTGCTTACATCAGGAAGCAAGGAGGGACTCACTCTCTGTCTCTGTTCGAGACAGCAAGAGAGCTCCTTCTTTGGGCGAAGGAGAACAGGATAAACCTGCTGACGAGGTTTGTTCAGGGACAGAAGAATGTGAGGGCGGACATGCTCAGCAGGAAAGGGCAGGTCCTTCCCACAGAATGGACCCTCAACCAACAGGTCTGTCAGAGTCTCTGGAGGCTGTGGGGGAGACCCCTCATCGATCTTTTCGCCTCCAACTTATCCAAGAGGATCCCCATCTATTGCTCCCTAGTTCCGGACAAGGAGGCAATAGCGGTAGACACCTTTTTGATGGATTGGACGGGGATGGACACTCATGCTTTTCCCCCGTTCAAGATCATCAATCTGGTAGTCAGGAAATTCGCTCTCCTCGATTCGGGACGGATGATCCTGATAGCTCCGTTCTGGCCGATGAGGGAATGGTTCACGGAGGTGGTTGACTTGTTGATGGACTTTCCAAGAAGCCTCCCTGCAAGTCCAAATCTGCTCAGACAACCCCACTTTAAGAGATATCATCAAAACCCCCTCGCTCTCAATCTGACTGCCTTCAGGCTATCGAGAAGCTCGTCAGATCGAGAGGCTTTTCAGCGCAAGCTGCGAAAGCTATCGCCAGAGCGAGGAGGGTCTCTTCGCAGAGGGTCTACCAGTCCAAGTGGGAGACGTTTAGAGCTTGGTGTAGGAAGCACAAGACTTCCTCATCCACTACCTCTGTGAGCCAGATTGCGGATTTCTTGTTGTACCTCAGGCAGGACGCTAAGCTAGCTGTGTCCACTATCAAGGGGTACAAAAGTATGCTCTCTAACATCTGTCGGCATAGAGGCTTGGACTTATCTCGAGATAAGGACTTACATGACCTCTTGAAGTCTTTTGAGACGACCAAGCAGACCCAGTTAAAGCCCCCTTCTTGGAACCTTGATGTGGTTCTTAAATTTCTGTGCACCAAGAGATTTGAGCCCATCTCACAGGCTCCCCTTAGGGAGGTTACCAAGAAAACCCTCTTTCTTTTGGCCTTAGCAACAGCTAAAAGAGTCAGTGAAGTCCATGCAATTGAAAAACAGGTAGGCTTCAATCTGAATGGGGCAGTTTGTGCCTTAAGATTAGACTTTCTCGCTAAGAACGAGAACCCTTCCAAGCCCTGGCCAAGGACCTTTGAGGTTCCTAACTTGACCAACCTAGTGGGTCAAGAGCAAGAGAGGCTTCTCTGTCCAGTACGAGCCCTCAAGACCTACTTGTCTCGCACGAAAAATGTGAGAGGCTCATCTAGCTCCCTGTGGTGTTCTGTGAAAGATCCTCAGAAGCCCCTTTCCAAGAACGCTTTGTCCTTTTTCCTGAGGGAAGTGATAAGAGAAGCGCATCTCTTGTGTGAGGAGGAACACTTCGGACTTTTAAAAGTGCAAGCTCACGAAGTGAGAGCCATTGCGACTTTGCTTGCTTACCGCAAGAGCATGTCACTCCGTCAAATTATGGATGCAACATTCTGGAGGAGCAACTCTGTGTTCGCCTCTCATTACCTCAGAGAGGTGAGAGTGGATTATGAGAAATGCTATACCTTGGGCCCATACGTAGCTACGGCTTCTGTATTAGGCAAAGGAGTTACTACCTCCCCTCAACCTTAGTTTTGTATACTTGTGCGTAGGTTGGTGTTTTTTTTATTGGTTGTCTGAGGACTTTGACAGTCACCTCAGTCTAGTTAGATAATTTTTATCTACTTTGCAAATGTTAGGTGGTTGGTTTGGTAAGGTTGCAGTTTTTATTTTGGGCAATAGGTAGTCCTGAAGTCTAGTCAGATTGTTGGTCTCACCCCGTTGACAGACTCGATTGAGTGTTTTCAGCACTGCAGGTCACATCCTGGCTGACACTCCTAAGGGAAAGCGACTCAAGAGGCAGGAACCTTTGAAGTCAGCTACCTTAGCAGGTAAGGAATCAAGGTGTTTATTTATCCTACAGCTTTTTTGGTTGTTTCCCCAACGATGTTTACTGTCTATCACCCTCCTCCAAGTGTGTTAATCAGCTATGTATATATAACTGCCAGGTAAGTTCTATTCATAAAAATGGAGTTTTTATGATAAAACAAAGTTTTATGAATACTTACCTGGCAGTTATATATACATTCGAAGGCCCACCCACCTCCCCTCAGGAGACAGGTCGGGCATAGATGAACTGAAGAACAGAAAACTGGAATGATTCCTCCTACCACCCTTTAACGGGTGTTACCACCCAACCACCACAAGGCGGTTGCCACGTTTAGAAAAATTCTGCCGAAATAGAGATTATTAGCTATGTATATATAACTGCCAGGTAAGTATTCATAAAACTTTGTTTTATCATAAAAACTCCATTTTCGTCATGGATTCGCAAAGTCATTAACCCTTTTACCCCCAGGCTATTTGGAAATTTCCAACCCTTAACCCCCAGGGGGTTATTTTTTTCCCAGCACATTTTGCAGTATATTTTTTTCAAATTGCTCTAACAGCCTTATTTTTTGTCATAGAGAGGTCAGGTTGGTCTCATTCTCTTGGAAAATGCCTAAATTTTCTCAAAAAATATAAAAAATATGAAAAAAAAATTTTGTATAACATTTTTTTGCAAGGACGTACCGGTACGTCCATGGGGGTAAAGGGATGGCTTTTGTGAAACGTACCAGTACGTCCTTTGGGGGTAAAAGGGTTAACTTTGCCCTGATTCCTGATCCTCTTCTAACACGTCCTAGAGCTCACTTTGTCAGGGGCGTTGCTACGTCCCTGGCCTTCAAAAAGAACTACTTTGTGACGCAGGTATTACAAGCGGGTGTGTGGAAATGACAAATGACTTTCACCGCCCACTACCTGCAAGACGTGACCCACAGGAACCTCGATACGTTCTCTGTCGGTCCTGTGGTGGCTGCACAATAGACTCTTAACGTATACGATCGGTACATTTAAGGAAGAGGAAAAATACGTGCATGATCTTTTCTTCACTAGTATAATTTTGCCTAAATTGCTATAATTCATTAAAGCTAAATACCGGAAATGTCGTTCTGCTGGCTAAATAAAGCATGCATGACGAACGACAGCGTCCAAAATGGCGCCTCCGGTTACCAGCTATGCTCCGATAAACACATTAAATTATGCTAATTTCACTGTGAGAAGGGAGCTAAAAATTATACACAGGAAAGATTAAATACTCAACTTTCCAGAGGCAGAAGATGCTGGAGAATGCATGATAAATTCCTCGAAATAGCAGTCTAGAACACTAGAGCAAGCAGGGAGATACACCGTGCGAAAGCGCTACTGAATAAGGAATGAGCTGCCATTTTGGTCCCTGTAATAGTAGGGGAGGAAGGGTAACCTTGATAACGGCCCCCCTTCAATTTCGCCACTCTTGATTGCTTTCTTCTTGAGTAACTCCGCGGTGTACTCTTCCAGGAAAGGAGTGGGTCTCTGGAAGGTCACTGGTGGAGGAGGGGATCCCTGTGACCATTTCCAACCCAAGCCCCTGGATATTATGCTGTGAGCCCATGGACTGAAGGTCCAATGGTCTCGGAAGTGATAAAGTCTCCCTCCTACCGGCATCACATCATTGAGAGGGAGTGAACCTAGGGCCCCTCCCTCCACGGGCACCCCTTGCTCTAGGTCCGCCGCGTTGGCGGAACTGTCCTCTACCTCTGAAACTCCCTCTCTGGTATCCACGAAAGGAACCGGAGGATTCGTAGGCAGGGTTGTATGCAGGAGAGGACATCCAAGAGGGGTTGGGCTGTGTACCAGGGGGAGCAGTGAGGTAGACTACCTGCTGAGGGGGCGCCTGTTGTTGAGAAGTCGAGGCAGCGGAAGACTGTGGGGACGAGGTACCCCGGGCAGTCTTGTAAGGACTAAACCTCTGCTTCTTCTTGAAGAACGTGTGTCTCTGGGGTTCGAACCTCTTTTTGGCTGAGAGACCCCACCTTACCTGCAAATTTTGGTTTGCCCTCGCCGCGTCCTGAAGAACCTTATCCACCTCGGTCTAAGGGAAGAGGGTCTTACCCCAGCAGGAGGACGCTATCAGCCTGTTCGGTTCATGTCTGATGGAGGCCTCAGACAGAACGAACTTCCTGCAACTAACTCGAGCTGACCAGAAGTCATGGAGGTCTATTTGGTAGGACAGCAGCTGGTTCTTTGTGGCGACTCTGAACAGCGTTTCCTCTGGGTAAAGTGATGCTAGGGACTCCATGGAGGTGATGGATTGGAGGGACCTAGCTAGTCTAGTACGGGTCTCGAACTCAGTTTTGAGAAGACTCTCTATTAATCTGGGAAGCTTCTCAGAGAAAAGAGTAGAGGCACAGTCCGGGTCTAGCTTCCCCACTGTGAAGGTAGAAGCCGCAGCATCCCAGGTTGCAGAGGTACCCGGAATAAGCAAAGAGGTGGGGTCCGTCTCTTTGAGAGCCGGCATGGAAGAGCCTTCCTTGATGGCCTGTATAGTCAGCTCTGTGACTTTGTCTATGAGCGGCAAAGAGATGGAGGCCGCTGTCGTGAAAATAGTGTAGGCACCTTTGTGTGGGGTGAGCTTGGAGTTAATACACCCCCACTCTGATAGTGTTCTGGCCCAGATAGCCTGGGCCTGCTCTTTTGGAAATATCACCGTTTCCTTCGGTACCTTGTCCATACGGACCAGTGCATGTTCCTTTAAACGTACAAAACCATTGAACGGGAATTCTAGGCCTGGGGGGTAGAACTCCAGGTCCTCTAGAGGGCGGGTGCCTATGCCCTCCAGAGTTAGGGAACCATCTAAGAATGGGGCATGCAAGGCAAACTGCCAAGGATTGTTTTTATCGAAGGGCGGTAGCTTCGATGCGTCTGGGGCAGAAGGGGGAGGAAGCTGAGTTCCGGCGCGGATCAGAGTAGCCATCATATCCTTAATCTCTGTCATCGCCCCAAACTGATGTTGAATTTGTTCTCTGACCAAATCTCTGACCAGTTCGATGGGGACGAGATCGCCCCAGGGTACCTGAAAGCCACCCGTTGGTTTTGTCTTGGATTTGGTAAACTTAGACTTCTTAGGAGTCGTGGTTTTACGAGGAGCAATATGAATATCAGGAGCTGTCGAGGGTCCGGGAACCGGTGACGTTGATACTGGCAAAGCTGAAGTCTTATAAGTTCGAAGTGGCTTCACCTTGGGTCGTACGGAGGCAGAGGGATCCCGAGGAGAAGCCTTAGAGTTATCAAAACCTAGAAAGGAAGAGGTAGAAGAGGGAGTAGGAGAGAAAAGGGTTTCCACCAACTCGGCACCACTTACCTGCTCGTCCCTGGGTTCTACGTCTATATCCAGATCTGCCACGTCCAGCGGTACGAGGGGTTCGTCCTCCGCGGAAATGGTGGCCCTGACTTCTTCAATTAAGGGGGCAGCAACTTCAGGGGAGACTGCAGCAGTAGTCGAGCCTGGGAAGAGACGGGAGGCCATGTCTCCATCGAGGAGATAAGGTGCGCCCGACGGGGCATTCCTGCCGAAGCCCGACACCCAAGGACGAAGAGCAGCCCTTACTGATCGAAGAGAGACATCATCGGCCTGAAAGATTTGCAGTGATTAGTGATGCAGGAGGGGGTTTGCTCTCCAAAATATACTGTGTATATCATATTAATGTCCAAATTAGTGTCTGCCAACGAGAAATAAGGAACAAGAGGAAAACCCACTTACATCATCGTTCAGTAGAATTGACGACAGCTCGTAACAGAGCGAGCACAAATCCGGGAACCAGACCATGTACTGGGCCTGTCCCGGTTCCCGGATAAAGGGGATGGAGCAGTGCGCATGGGACCGACAGAGGTCATGCCCAACGGGGTCGTTGAACGAGGCAGGGCATCCTTCGGCAGTACAACGGACCTTCTGTAAAAGAAAGGAGACATGAGTCTAGTGTTCCTTGAAACTCTGATAAGGGGTTAAAAAAAAAAAACCCTATTATTATAGAGCTCCGGCACTCACTGAATTCCTCAAGCCCCAATATTGCATTTAAATAATATTTGAATATCACATTTTAAGATGATACAGCCCCATACCATTGCTGGTGCTTTTATATTCAATTGTTTGTATTTACCTAATGTCCGTTAATGACAGAAGAATAAATAACCTAAAGCAATCTGCCGACCTCTGAGGGTCGGGGAAGCAGTGACAGGCCCTTAAAGTAAATATAAAACACAAGCCTTAGCTAAAGGCAAGGCAAATATAAGTGTGAAGTGTATGGCGACCTCCGGTGAAGCCGGAAGATGATGAGATGTCCTGAATAATTCAATTGTGGCTAATAATTCAATTGTGAAATTTATAAATCACAAGCCGTAGCTAAAGGCTAAGGCTTAGGTAATAGTAAAGCGTATTTATGATCTCCGGTGAAGCCGGAGGGAGATGAAAGGTCCTGAATAATTATATTGTGAATAATAACTCAATTGTAATAACAATGGCTATTGTGTGGATATGGCCGTGGCCTGAGACCGCAGTAAGGGCCACCGGAGGGTCGTATCTAAACAATATGAAGCCCGTCCCATGTAAGTAAACAATATATAAATATAACAATAGAACTAAAGTCGTTGAGAATCCCTCATGGCGGAGTAGAACTCAAGGCGGAGTGGAAAAAGTTCATAACTACTCCCAAGCCGTAACGGGGAGAGGACGGAACTCGGACCAAAAATAACGCTAACTAATGAAAAGTAACCAAAATTAAATAAATCGTAAGTTATCATACACCCGTAGGGGGAGGGAGAACCCGTTGAACGCACAAAACGGAAAACGGGAAATCCGCTCACCCACCGGAGCTAAGAAAGAAAACGAGAGAAAGGGGTAACTCGTGACTGCGAACAGAAAATGGGAACCCCAAGCTCTCACTCTCTTGGACACAAAATCAGGACTAATAAGCACACAACACTAATATAAACGTATAAAAATAAAATTGTAACATCAAGATAAGACTACGAATGAAGAATAGCGTCTGCTAAAACCAAATTAAATGGAAAAGTCGACTGACGAACGCCCCAGTGGGGCGGGTACTAAACTATAATAAAGCTAGATGCTAAACTTGTTCGTAGACTGGACTTGCTAGCAAAAAGTACCATGGGAATAATAACTATAATAATAATGACGGTTCAAAAGGCATAAGGCCAGGGACTTAACCAAGAACCTAAGTGACAGAGTACAAAACGGGCAGACAAAGATGAATTCCCCCAACAAACAATGGCCGCCGTGAAGGGCCAGACGGGAATGATAAAACAGACTACAGTGAACCCTCGTTTATCGCGGTAGATAGGTTCCAGACGCGGGCGCGATAGGTGAAAATCCGCGAAGTAGTGACATCATATTTACCTATTTATTTAACATGTATATTCGGACTTTTAAAACCTTCCCTTGTACGTAGTACTGTTAACAAACCACCCTTTAATGTACAGAACACTTAATGCATGTACTACAGCACCCTAAACTAAAACAGGCACAAATATTAAAGGCGATTTTATATCATGCGTTTCCTAAACACCTAAAAAGCACGATAAAAAATGGCAACCAATGTTTTGTTTACGTTCATCTCTGATCATAATGAAGAAACAAACTCATTTAGTGTACAGTACACATATATGTATAGGTTAGTTTTTGCATCGATTATATTGATTATACAGTACTGTATGTTGATTTTTTTATTACCAATGTTTTAGTTTACGTATTTTTCTTAGGACTTCCAAATGAAATGTTTTTGTTTATGACGCCGCCTGAAACGACGGCGTGTACGCTCAGTAAACAACCACGCTCAGAACAAACAAGGCATTTAACGCGCATGATGATAGTGATAAATAATGATACAGTACATACAGTATTTACAGTAAAAGCATTTACAAAATATGTTACCTTACAAATATAATTTATACAGTATTGTACGTAGCAAAGCAGGAAAACAATTTACGAGAGAGAGAGAGAGAGAGAGAGAGAGAGAGAGAGAGAGAGAGAGAGAGAGAGAGAGAGAGAGAGAGAGAGAGAGAGATTGTTTTACGTACGTAAATGTAAATTTTAAACAAAAAAAATATGATAGGTTACAACATGTAGACTTTTAAAACCTTCCCTTTAACTTAATGCATACAGAACGTACAGTACTAAACTATATAACAGGCACAAATACAGTTTTAGAATGTACAGTAAGAATATTAAAGTAAAAAATAAAGATTGTTACTGTACTCACCACGAAAGAAGTTGAAGAAAAACTTGAATGGTGATGGCGATGAATTTGCTGCACAGTAGAAATGATGATGATGAAGCTGATGATGTGTTCTACTGTGCAGCCAATGATAGTATTTTACGTCTCTTCAGACGGAGGTGTCTTTTCCTGGGACACCTCTTCAACTTCTTCCTGGGAAACTTCTTCAATTTCTTCCGAAGGCGTACTAGCAGGAGGAACTGGCTCTTTTTAGCGAGGCTGGAAGAACATTGTGATCGGAAGTTGTTGCCGCTGCTTCTTTTTTCGATCCAAGAGCATTTTGTAGGGAGTCATGTCTTCATCGATCTTGTTGCAGAATTGCATCGAGCGAACCATATCCTCGTCCCACTCTTGCAACATTTCTTTCAACTCCTTCGCATGGTTGCAGGCCTTGGCAAGCCGTTCTAATGTAAAGCCCGTTTCTTCAACATTTTCTTGGGTCTCTTCCTGGGTATCACTCTCTTCTTCACTTGCCGATTTTGTCAGGTCTTCGAGGTCTGCGTCAGTTAGGGGCTGGGAATGGCAGTCCAACAACTCGTCGACGTCTTCAGTCGTCATGTCGCCAAACCCGTCACCTCCAATTATGGCAGCCAACTGCACAGATTTGCGTATTGCAGAGTGTTGGATTTCCGACGGAGTAAATCCCTTGTCGTCGTAAACAATATCGGGCCACAACTTCTTCCAGCTCGCATTCACGGTTGCAGGTTTCATCTCTTGAAGTGCCTTCTGAATATTCTGCAGGCACGTGGCTATGGTGTACTGCCGCCAGTACGCCTTCAAGTTAAAATCTTCATCCTTGTCATCTTGGGCAGCATCCACACACGCAACGAGGTCCGCCAAGGTGTTCTTCGTGTAGAGGGCCTTGAACGCCCTGATAACCCCCTGGTCCATCGGTTGAATTAATGACGTGGTGTTGGGTGGCAGGAACTCAACCTGAATGCCCTCATGCGACAGGTCAGTTGCGTGTCCACCAGCGTTATCCATAAGGAGAAGGATCTTGAATGGCAAGCCCTTCTCTAAGAGATATTTGCTGACTTGCGGGATAAAACACTGATGGAACCAGTTGGAGGTCAGCATCTTCGTAATCCATGCTTTTTGATTATGCATCCAGTACACGGGAAGGAGATTCTTATTTTTATTTTTCAAAGCGCGAGGATTTTTCAATATTAAACTTACCCGATAATCATGTAGCTGTCAACTCCGTTGCCCGACAGAATTCTATGGAGGGATACGCCAGCTATCACAATACTAGAAGGGGGTGTACTTACCAGCGCCACCTGTGGCCAGGTACTATAGTACTTCTTGTTGACACCTCCTCAATTTTTCCTCTGTCGTGCTTCCGGCAAGACGTTCTGGGATACGCTTATGTTCTTGGAGTATTTTCACGACTTTGGTGAAGTATTTCTCTTTGATTTCGGCTGTCGCTTTACTGGAAACCTTCTTATATTAGCTTAGATAGCTTTTATATAGTCCTGATTAACGGTTAACGATCTTTTGCTTGATTTTGAAACCCCACTTGGCTAACTCTTTGGATTCAAGATGTCTGACATTTCACAAGCCCCCACCCATAGACGATGTAGGTCTTGTAATAGGCGTATTCCGAAGGCCTCGGTAGATCCTCACACCGCTTGTTCTGACTGTAGGGACAGGCCCTGTCAGTTAGAAAATCGATGTGAGGAATGCGCCGGACTTTCGGAACTTGATTTTGTCCGTCTTTTGAAATATTCAACTAAGTTAGAGAGAGGCAGAGTTAGGAGGAGTTCTTCTCACTCTTCACTTTTTTCCTCACCTCATGATCCCCTACCTTTTCCTACCCCTGTAGTGGCTACCCCCGAACCTACTATTTGCCCTCAGTCTGATATGTCTGTTGTGTTGCGTGCTATTCAGGCCTTAGGCGATAAAGTAGAGTCAGTGGTTAGCGATCATAAGTCTCTTATGGCCGAAGTCAAGGAGCTTAAGGTCAAGAGTGCAGTGGGTGGTATTAGTGCCAGTGCTGTGACGAGTGCTAGTGTCAGTGCAGTGCCAAGTGCTAGTGTCAGTGTCAGTGTGGTGCGTGAGGATACTTCTGTGCGCGCCAGTCGTCCTCCCAGTCCGGGACCTCTTGCAAGCTCCCATGCCCAGGGGAGAAGCAATGTCGAAGGGCAAAAGGGTTCGGCAGGCCTTGATCGGCGCACAGAAGTATCCTCGGTGGTTGCGGGCGTGTCTTCCAGAGACCGTCACTCCCACCTGCAGACGATTGAGCCCGTCTTTTACTCGTCCGCTGATCAATTGTCAGGGAAGAAACGCTGGACTCAGGTCTCTAGACCACTCAAACGCAGAGTCCAGTACGCGAGCGCTCAACCGGGCTGCAGTCATTGGCTCAGCTCTGACTCGCCACAGTCATCAGTCGACTGCACTCCGCCCAAGAGGAGTAAGGTTCTGCTGCAACAGATCTCTGCTGTTCAGGCTTTGCCTCAGCAGACCGTAGTGTCTGCCGACCCCAAGTTGTCTCTTCTGCAGTCCATGCAGTCACAACTTTCGGTCTTGATGCGTGAGTGTCGAGCTGAGAAGGTTGCGCCTCCGCCTCCGCCTGCACTTGCTCCGCCTGCGCTCGCTCCGCCTGCGCTCGCTCCGCCTGACCGCAGTACCACCTGCCAGGCGTACGATGTTGAGCCACGTTCTGAGTTTACTGTTCCCAGTGGTGTTCAGCCTCCGCCTTCCTTAAGGCAACCTCAGCAATGGGATCAGGAGGCTTATACCCCTCTTCCTCCGCTTCCACTTGCTGCTCCACCAGTGATGCAACACTCAGTCGAGGTACAACAACCTCTCCCAACCATGAGTCAGTCTCCTCAGCTCTCGCTGCAGCGAGCTCAACCCTCCTCTAGGCAAGCACCACAACACCTTAGCCTTGCGCCTCAGGAGCCTCAACTGGCGAGACATTTACTTTGTTCTGCGCAGCCTCTATCTCATCGCTCTCCGCTCACACCACAGGAACAGGAACTTACTACTCCGCTTCCGCCAACCTCTCAGCAAGCTCAACCCTTGAGTTCAGCCACTCATGCCAGGAGTCAGCCTCCTCCACCCATGCGCCTACCTTCTGCTTCTGCTTTTGTTCAGCCTTTGCAGTCTGAGCCTCAGGTGTTCCCTCAACAGAGTCTTGAAGAGGAAACCACTAATATTGATGTTCCAGCTCGTACTGACTCTGCTGTTCAGCATACCTTTCCGATCTCTTCGCTACACTCTGGTGATGAGGCGTCTGATGATGAGGCGGCACACCTGGATCCCTCATCAGACGTGGATGAATCCAAGTCTTCCCCGCCTTCTATTGACTTTCGTAAGGTCTTGGCTCTGTTTAGGGAGGTATACCCAGACCACTTTGTCTGTGCTATTCCCCGCTCTCCACCATCTGAGTTTTCGCTGGGCATGCAGCCAGCTAAGTCTACCTTTACTAAGCTAGTCCTAGCAAGGTCCTCTAAGAGAGCGTTTAGGATCTTAGGGGAGTGGTTGCAGACTAAGCAGCACCTTGGCAAGACTTCGTTCATGTTTCCTCCGACTAAGCTCACTTCTAAAGCGGGCGTTTGGTATGCCACAGGAGAGGAACCAGGCTTGGGAGTACCTGCCTCTGCCCAGGCTGACTTCTCAAGTCTGGTAGACTCGCCTCGTAGAACTGCAATGAGGCGCTCTAAGGTTTGCTGGACCTTCTCAGACCTTGATCACCTTCTGAAGGGTGTTTTTAGAGCATTTGAGATGTTCAACTTCCTAGACTGGTGCCTGGGGGCCCTCAGCAAGAAGACCTCCCCTGCGGACAAGGATTCTGCCATGCTACTGATGTCCTGCATGGATAAGGCCATTAGAGATGGATCTGGCGAGCTTGCGTCGTTGTTTGTATCAGGGGTTCTTAAGAAAAGGGAACAGCTTTGTTCCTTCCTTTCCTCCAGCATTACACCTTGTCAAAGGTCTCAACTCCTTTTCGCTCCGCTCTCGAAGTTCCTCTTCCCTGAAGAGCTGGTTAAGGAATTGTCTGCTGCCCTGATACAAAAGGACACACATGATCTTGTAGCCTCATCGGCTCGTAAGACTAAGGTTGCTACCTCAGTCCCTAGGACTTATCGCACCCCAGTAGCTGATACTCCTGCTACGAGGTTCATACCGCCCTTTCGTGGTAGAGCCCCCAGCCGAGGAAGCTCCCGTCCAGACTCTTCCAGGAGCAAGTCTAGGAAAGGTTCCAAGGCCTCTAAAGGAAAAAACTGACTCTCCGCATCTCCAGACAGCAGTAGGAGCCAGACTCAAGAGCTTCTGGCAAGCCTGGGAAAAGAGAGGTGCAGACGCACAGTCTGTCAGTTGGCTGAGGGAGGGTTACAGGATTCCATTCTGCCTCAAACCCCCTCTGACCACATCTCCCATCAACCTCTCTCCCAACTACAAAGAAGAGGACAAGAGGCTAGCGTTGCACCAGGAGGTATCGCTACTTGTGCAGAAGAAGGCAGTGGTTATAGTCCGGGACCATCAATCCCCGGGCTTCTACAACCGTCTCTTTCTGGTGGCCAAGAAGATAGGAGGTTGGAGACCGGTGCTGGACGTCAGCGCGCTCAATGCGTATGTCACCAAGCAGACGTTCACGATGGAGACGACGAAGTCGGTCCTAGCAGCGGTCAGGCAGGAGGACTGGATGGTCTCGTTGGACTTGAAAGATGCCTACTTTCACGTTCCTATTCATCCAGACTCCCAACCTTTCCTGAGATTCGTTTTTGGAAAGGTTGTCTACCAATTCCAAGCCCTGTGTTTTGGCCTAAGCACAGCTCCTATGGTGTTCACGCATCTGATGAGGAATATAGCAAAATTCCTCCACTTATCGGACATCAGAGCCTCCCTCTACTTAGACGACTGGCTGTTGAGAGCCTCCACGAGTCGTCGCTGTCTGGAGAGTCTCAACTGGACTTTGGACTTAATCAGAGAACTGGGTCTATTAGTCAACATAGAAAAGTCTCAGCTCATTCCCTCCCAATCCATTGTGTACCTGGGAATGGAGATTCGGAGTCAGGATTTTCGGGCTTTTCCATCGGCCCCAAGGATAAGCCAAGCCCTAGATTGCATCATGAGCATGCTGAAGAGGAGCAGTTGCACGGTGAGACAGTGGATGAGTCTCACAGGGACCCTTTCATCACTGGCCCTGTTCGTCGAACTAGGGAGACTCCACCTCCGCCCTCTTCAATTCCATCTTGCAGCTCATTGGGACAAGGGTTTGACTCTCGAAGCAGTCTCTATCCCAGTCACCAAAGAGATGAAGACCACTCTCTTGTGGTGGAAGACCAATCTCCTTCTCAGGGAGGGCCTATCGTTGGCTATTCAGACCCCCAATCTTCATCTCTTCTCAGATGCATCGGACTCGGGCTGGGGTGCGACCTTGAACGGACGGGAATGCTCGGGAACGTGGAACGAAGAACAGGGAACGCTCCACATCAACTGCAAGGAGCTACTAGCAGTTCATTTAGCCCTGCTGAACTTCAAGTCCCTCCTGCTAGGCAAAGTGGTGGAGGTGAACTCAGACAACACCACAGCCTTGGCTTACATCTCCAAGCAAGGAGGGACCCATTCGAGGAGCCTATACGAGATCGCAAGGGACCTCCTCATTTGGTCAAGAAGTCAAAACCTCACTTTGGTCACGAGGTTCATTCAGGGCAATATGAACGTCTCAGCAGATCGCCTAAGCAGAAGGAATCAGGTCATTCCCACGGAATGGACCCTCCACAAGAGTGTGTGCAACAGACTTTGGACCTTGTGGGGTCAACCTACCATAGATCTGTTTGCCACCTCCATGACCAAGAGACTTCCGCTGTACTGTTCCCCAGTTCCAGACCCTGCAGCAGTTCATGTGGATGCTTTTCTGCTGAACTGGTCCCATCTCGACCTTTACGCATTCCCACCGTTCAAGATAATCAACAAAGTCCTGCAGAAATTCATCTCGCACGAAGGGACACGGCTGACGCTGGTTGCTCCCCTTTGGCCTGCAAGAGAATGGTTCACAGAGGTACTTCAATGGCTAGTCGACATCCCCAGGACTCTACCTCTAAGAGTGGACCTTCTACGTCAACCTCACGTAGACAGGTTACATCCAAACCTCCACGCTCTTCGGCTGACTGCCTTCAGACTGTCGAAAGATTCGCTAGAGCTAGAGGCTTTTCGAAGGAGGCAGCCAGTGCGATTGCCAGAGCTAGAAGGGTTTCCACTCGTAGAGTCTACCAATCTAAGTGGGAAGTCTTCCGGAGCTGGTGTAGAGCCAATTCAGTATCCTCTACCAATACCTCTGTGACCCAAATAGCTGACTTCCTATTACATCTTAGGAATGAGAGATCCCTTTCAGCCCCTACGATTAAAGGGTACAGGAGTATGTTGGCTTCAGTTCTCCGCCACAGAGGTTTGGACCTTTCTTCCAACAAGGACCTTCAAGACATCCTTAAGTCTTTTGAGACTTCTAAAGAGCGTCGTCTATCCACTCCAGGCTGGAACCTAGACGTAGTCTTAAGGTTCCTTATGTCACCTAGGTTCGAACCTCTCCAGTCAGCTTCCTTCAAGGACCTTACCCTCAAGACTCTTTTCCTCGTCTGCCTTGCAACAGCTAAGAGAGTCAGTGAGGTTCATGCCTTCAGCAAGAACATTGGTTTCACGACCGAATCTGCAACATGTTCTTTTCAGCTCGGATTCCTAGCAAAGAACGAACTTCCTTCACGTCCTTGGCCTAGATCGTTTGAAATACCTAGCCTCTCCAACATGGTAGGTAACGAACTAGAGAGAGTTTTTTGCCCTGTCAGAGCTCTCAAGTATTATCTTAATAGGTCTAAACCTATTCGAGGACAGTCAGAAGCCTTATGGTGTGCCATCAAGAAACCTTCGAGGCCCATGTCCAAGAATGGGGTTTCGTATTATATAAGGCTTCTGATTAGAGAAGCCCATTCTCACTTAAAGGAGGAAGACCTTGCATTGCTGAAGGTAAGGACCCACGAAGTAAGAGCCGTAGCTACTTCGATGGCCTTTAATAAAAACCGTTCTCTGCAGAGCATAATGGATGCAACCTATTGGAGGAGCAAGTCAGTGTTTGCATCATTTTATCTTAAAGATGTCCAGTCTCTTTACGAGAACTGCTACACCCTGGGACCATTCGTAGCAGCGAGTGCAGTAGTAGGTGAGGGCTCAGCCACTACATTCCCTTAATCCCATAACCTTTTTTAACCTTTCTCTTGAATGCTTGTATTGTTGTTTTTTATGGTTGTTACGGTAGGCTAAGAAGCCTTCCGCATCCTTTTGATTTGGCGGGTGGTCAATTCATTCTTGAGAAGCGCCTGGGTTAGAGGTTGTGTAGAGGTCCTTTAGTAGGGGTTGCAGCCCTATATACTTTAGCACCTTTGGGTTGATTCAGCCTCCAAGAGGAACGCTGCGCTCAGTAAGGAAGACGAACTTAAAAAAGAGGCAGAGTAACGGTTCAATTCGACTTCCTTACCAGGTACTTATTATTTCATTGTTATTTGAGATAACTGTTATATGAAATATGGGATACTTAGCTATCCTTTAATCTTGTACACTGGTTTTCACCCACCCCCCTGGGTGTGAATCAGCTACATGATTATCGGGTAAGTTTAATATTGAAAAATGTTATTTTTATTAGTAAAATAAATTTTTGAATATACTTACCCGATAATCATGATTTAATCGACCCTCCCTTCCTCCCCATAGAGAACCAGTGGACCGAGGAAAAATTGAGGAGGTGTCAACAAGAAGTACTATAGTACCTGGCCACAGGTGGCGCTGGTAAGTACACCCCCTTCTAGTATTGTGATAGCTGGCGTATCCCTCCATAGAATTCTGTCGGGCAACGGAGTTGACAGCTACATGATTATCGGGTAAGTATATTCAAAAATTTATTTTACTAATAAAAATAACATTTTTCGACTTATAAATAAGCCCCGGCTTTAACAAAAATCCAGCAGCATTGCCACACATCACGAGGGTAACGCGATCCTTGAATGCTTTAAAGCCAGAGGCTTTGGCTTCCTCTTTGAACAGGAAAGTTCGCGACGGCATTCTCTTCCAAAACAAGCCAGTCTCATCCATATTAAAGACTTGTTCCGGCTTGTATCCACCTTCGGCGATAATATTCTTGAACGTCTGGTTCACGTAAGTTTCAGCAGCGGCAGTGTCAGCGGAAGCAGACTCCCCATGCAGGGAAACGCTTTTCAGGGCGAAGCGTTTCTTAAACTTCGCGAACCATCCTTTGCTGGCGGAAAAACGTTTCTGAGGCTGGGAATCAGTGGATGTCCCTGGTTGAGGATCATCTGCATCATCATCATCTTCAGCATGGTTGCCGTCGTCGTCTTTAGGTTCCTTTGCAGCAAAATTCTCATATAAGCTCAAAGCCTTTGTTTGGATGGTGTTCGTATCCAACGCTATGTTCTTCTTCCGGCAGTCGGCAATCCACACAGCTAAAGCACCTTCCATGCGTACGATCGTTTTATTACGCGTTGTAACGACTCGCTTTGCTGATCTGCTAAAGGTGATTGCAGCCGTCTTTCTAATGTTCGCCTCGTCCTTCTTGATATAGCGAACAGTAGATTCGTTGATGCCAAAATGGCGGCCGGCGGCCGCGTAACTTCTACCATCTTTTAACATGTCGAGAAGCGTAACCTTCTCAGCTATCGTCATCATCCTTCGGTGGCGTTTAGGCTCACTACCAGCCTTAAGAGAAGCAGAACGCTTGGGAGCCATTACAGTAGGATTTACAGTAACAAAAAGTTCAACTTAAAAAAGTCGCACACAGCACAGATTCACACACTTAAGAACGTCTACTCAGCGATACGCAGTAACAGAGAGTGGACGATCCAGCCCCGCGAGAACTCAGATGCTGCGGGTAGGAGATGCGGGCAAAACACCAATCACAGGCTAGATAACAAAACTTGAGTTCTGATTCGTCATCTATCAGCGCTTGAACCAATCACAACCCGTCTTACAGTACTATGATGCGTTGGTTACCTACTCATAGAAGATGCCCCACGCATACCGAACGTACGTAGATTAAGTAAATACCGTAATAATAATAAATAATGATACTGTAATAATACTGTACAGTAATAATAATAATAATAACAATAATAATTTTATTAACAACAACAACAATAATAATAATAATAACAATAATAATAATACAGCTTTACGTACGCTATTTTACGCCTCTCTCTCTCTCTCTCTCTCTCTCTCTCTCTCTCTCTCTCTCTCGTACGCTTATTCGAAATGTGATTTTTGCAACAAAGAATATTATTGGATGCAGTACTACGTACGTATACATACAAAAGATTCATGGAAAAGAAGCACATCCATTACAGTACACACCATTCTAATATGGTATGACTGCATCTGATTTGCGTTTCATGTTCGATTTAATTTTACTACGTACTGTATACAGTACTGAATTATCGTATGATCACATTCTCTTTTCGTGTTTTATTTCTTTCTGTGCTGAATTATATATCATATGTAATGCAATGAACAATCAGTAAGAACAGATATTACTAATTACAGTATTAATGGAATTACAGGTAACAAAATATCGTATTTGGTTGTCTTCAGATTTCGCGGTATTTTCGAATTTTCCGGAAAATCCGCGATATGTATATATATATGGGTTATGGGAAAACCCCGCGAAGTGGTGAATCCGCGATTGTCGAACCGCGAAGTAGCGAGGGTTCACTGTATACTGAATATAAAACAAAAGCCCGGTACTACAAAAAGCTGTCAAAACAAACTATGGTACTTAACATTGGAATGGGTGAAGATGGAGCTTTGGACATGACGAAATAAATCCACGAGTGTGAAAATAGCCGAGAGCACCAAAACAAAATTCCACAATGCCGCAGTCCAAAAAGAAGGATGAAGTTCAGATGGCGCTCGCGTCGGTGCGTGGGTGGCGTGTCTCTGGTGGGTTGGCTAGGGCCTTTGTATCGGCCCATCCCTTTGACGAAGGAATTAACTAAATGGAAGACAACCTGTGAATAGTGGATTTCACGCGCCTTTTCTTTATACACGACACCCACAAGGTGGTTGCGCGAGGGTTGTAACCTCTGCATTCCATGCTTTTATCTTTCTCTGGTATAATTGGAAGGTTTTATCAGAAAAGGTATATTAGAAGGACCCTTTTCACCGGCCGCCACAGGTCGACCCAGAAAAAGATTTTTTGCTTTGCTTCAAAATCCGTTTAGTACCTCAAGCTCCTTATTGGACAAGTAATAGAAGGTTGAGGACATTGCTTACCTGGATTTTAGTCTGAGTGAATGAAAAGGAATATCTGGCTCTTTTCCTTTCTTCATCCTCCCCTCTCTTGGGGAAATCAGAATCTTAGAACCTCTGCACAAGCTGGCCTCAAACCTCTGCAGGTAAACCATTGCTCCCTTGTGTAACCTAGTATTGTTCCAATGCTATTGTGTCCCCATACCCGGGCAAGGTGGAATTAGGAATGTCTCGGTCTCTTCAGTTATTTCCTATAGGGCTCAGAATAACGTTTACCTGGACAGTCACGCTGCTAGTTTATCATCACACACAACTTGGATAGGCCGTTAACCATGCTTAGCAGGTTTAGCAAGGTGTTAGGGACCCAGGGTAAGGCCGAAAAACCAGATTGGCAGGGACGTCTACCCTCCTAATGGGTGAGTCACCCCTATAAATAGCGTTTGCTTGTACGTATTCCAGTTATGAAACAAATGACAAATTCGGAGGTAAATTGTATTTTTCTTAACGATACAGTTCTTAGCTATTTATACATGCTTGCACGCCAACCCTTTCCCCCTTGAAGTGCTATCTCCTAGCAAAGTGAGCGCAATCACAGGTGTGTGAGTGGGAGCAGTAGCAGGCTATCCTCCCCCCCGCTAACTATCGGGATGGGTAGTTAATCCTCTCTAAAATTTTAATGGCTTGTCCTTTGAGCTTCACTGAAAGTAATTCCCATATAAATAGCTAAGGTTAGTATTGTTAGGAAAAATGCAAATTACCTCCGAATTTGTCATGTGCAGCCACCACAGGACCAGTGGAAAACATTTCCATGTTCCTGTGGGTTACGTCTTGCAGGTATTAGTTGGTGAAGGTCGTCTGACACTTCCACACGCCCTGTTATAGTACCTGCACCACAGTTATTTCGTTTGAATGACAGGGATGTTTCAATGCTCCTGACGTTATGGGATGACGTGCTGGAGGAGGATCGGGATTCAGTGCCAGGTCAATGACCTTGAGAATCCAAGCTGAGATGGTGCTCTTCGTGATCTTCCTCTTGACTTTCCTCGTGCTGATGAAGAGTGCTGGCACTTGGGGGCGAGCTGCGGATGTCCTTTTGAGGTAATACCTCAAACTCCTTACTGGGCATAGTACCAGTTGATCTGGGTCATCGATTACGGAACTGAGAATCTTAATCCGGAAAGAATTGAATCTAGGATCCGCTACTCCCGGATTTTAAGTCTTTGCATTATACTCAGGGATGAATTTAAGGATTACCTCTCCCCATCCCCTTGAATGGGCAGTGTCATACAAGAGTCCATGAAGTTCACAAGCTCTTTTGGCCGAAGCCAAAGGGAGTAGGAACACTGTCTTCAGAGTGAGGTGGCAATCTGTTGCCTGGCATAATGTTTCGTATGGGGGATCCTTCAGAGACCGAAGGACCTGAACCACTGGTGACAGGTAAGCTCAAAACTTAGTATGAGGAGAGAATGTTCCAGCGAAGAGGAAATACAGTATCTACTCCTTTCAGCTTAAAGGTGAGACTCAAAGCTGAGTGGTAATCTTTTACTGCTGAAACCGAGAGGAGCAATTCCTCCCGTAGATGCACAAGGAACTCCGCTATTGCTTGAATAGTGGCATCGAGGGTAGAGATACCCCTTCCACGACACCAGCCGCAGAAGACCGTCCACTTAGCCTGGTAAACAGACGCTGATGATCATTGTAGGTGTCCAGCCATCCGTTTCACATCTTGTTACAAAAATCCTCCCTGAGTGAGGAGGTGCTGGATAGTCTCCAGATGTGAAGTCATAGTGAAGCTACGGCTTTGTGGAAGATGTTCGCATGAGGCTGATTGAGTAGATATTGTCATGGAGTGAGTTCTCTTGGGATCTCTGTTAGGAGCAGTAAAGTGGGAACCTGAAATTTAGGGACATCGCAAACAGGTTCACAGTTGGGGAACCCCACAAGGTCAGGACTTTGTTGGCTACTAGATGATTCAAAGACTACTCGGAGCCCACTATCTGAGTCGCTCTGCTCAGATTGTCTGCAAGCACATTCCTTTTGCCCGGAATGAAGCGTGCTGATAGGGTTACCAAGTTGTCTTCTGCCCATCTCGGTATCTCTACTGCCAGATAGGATAGGGGCTGCGAAAAGGTACCGCCTTGTTTTTTTTTATATAAGCCACTACCGTGGTGTTGTTGCTCATCAACACCACTGAGTGACCTGCCAGGAACTGTTGGAAGTGTTGAAGGGCCAAGAAGGCGTCCTTCATCTCTATGAGATTTATGTGCTGGTACCTTCGGACTTTGACCATAGGCCTGAGGCTGTGTGGTGCAGCATGTGGGCCCCCCACCCTTCTTTTGATGCATCTGAAAAGAGCATCAAGTCCAGGGGGAGGATGAGAAGGTCGACACCGCTGCGCAGATTCTCGTTTTCCACCCACCATCTGAGGTCCGTCTGTTCTTCTAGTCCCATAGGAACTAGAATGTCCGGGGAATCGTTCGACTGATCCCAGTTGGACTTTAGCCACCATTGGAGAGATCGGATCCTGAGGTGGCCGTTAGGAACCAGAAGAACCAAGATGCTAGGTGCCCAAGGAGACAAAACCACCTCTTGGCCTGGAGTTCTTCTCGACTGAGGAATGGTCTTGCTACCTTACTCAGCCTCACTACCCTGTCATCTGATGGGAAAACTGTGTTGATTGGTGTCTATGATCATACCTAAATATACCTGTCGTTGAGAATTGAAGCAGTGACGACTTCTCGAGGTTTACCATGATCCCCAGATCTTGGCAAAACTTGAGAAGTTTGTCTCGGTGTTGAAGAGAGGTTGCCACCGAGTGTGCTAGAATCAGCCTGTCGTCCAGATATCGTAGTAGGAGACGGATGCCGATTCTTTGAGCCCAAGATGACACTAGAGTGGAAACTCTCATGAAAACCTGAGTTGCTGTGGAAAGACTCAAGCACAGCACCTTTAACTGGCATTTCTTGTTACCTAGTATGATTCTCAGATACTTTCTTGAAGACGGATGTATTGGGATCTGGAAGTATGCGTCCTTTAGGTCCAGTATACACATGAAGTCCTGACCGTGTCTGCCATCTCCATTCTGAACGGAGTTTGTTTGACAAACTTGTTCAGACTGAGAGGTTGATAACTGGTCTCCAGCCTCCAGATGCCTTTTTCACAAGAAAGAATCAAGTGAAGAAGCCTGGGGAGTCGTCGAAGACCTCCTGGAGAGCGCCCTTCTCCAACATGGTTAGTACTTACAGCTCCTTTGCGGATACCTTCGCATACGAGCTTGATGGAACTGGAGCCTTGGTCAGTGGAGGGAGAGATTGAGTGAACAGGATGCAACTCTTTGAATGAATCACAGAGTCTGTCCAGGGTTCAGCCCCGAGCTGCAGCCACTTCTGCCAGTGGTGATGTAGGCATCCCCCCAATGGTGGACAAGTGGGAGGATTGCTGTCCCCTCTAGAACTCTTCCCTCCACATGAGGACTTAGAACCTGTCCGCTCATTGGCTGGAAAGGGCTTCTTAGACACCTTCGTATTAGTCGTTGTAGCTGCTGTCTTGTTTGTTGACAGTTTCTGCAGTTGTTGTTTCATCTGCCAAGGAGGTGGTTTATAAGGACGAGATGCCAACGCCCTATGGAGAAGGGAGTTCTAGTTGGACTTCCTCCATCTCTCTCCAGCTCACTCGACGTCTTCCGGTGAACAGGGAGGAACCATCCAGAGTTGAGTTCCTCAGTTTCGTAACCTCGTTCTTTGGGACCTGATGATGGAACCTTTCTATTATTGAGTTCCTTCACTGTAGGATCGTGTTTGCCCACAAGTTCACAACTTAGTGGGAAAGGAGCTCTATGGTTCGAGTTTCCGATAATAGAAAGGTCTCCATCCCCTTCCTTGAGTTCTCCTTGGACCAGTCCTCGGTACTCATGTGTCCCACTGATCCCAACCAAAGGTCCAGCTACGAAGTAGCCTGCATGGCGTATATTGCCACCGAGAACAAAACTGAAAACCTGAGTCTCTTTTGAGGGAGATCCCCCTGTAAGAGCTTCTAACAAGTGATCAAGAGGCAGTGCCGGAAGGAGTCATTGAAGACCTCGTAATACTTCCTCTGCACTGGTCTTGGAGGGCTTTTGGGTGCCGTAGACATGGTACTAGACCATGTCTTTGCCCTTTTGAGGGGCCACTGTTGAGTCAGTTAACCCATTGATGGTCCTTATGGAGGCCAAAACCTGCAAGAAGGCATGCTCCGACTCCTTCTGCTCTGCCTCTGATAGCTTTGGATTAGCAGCTCTTGGAAGATGGTCATCGTCGTCATCGAAGTCATCCACCCATGAGGCGTCATCTCTGGATGGGTCGAGGTCATCGCTTGTATGATGGGTGTCGCTTGCTGACGCCCTTGCAGGGTTCGGAGAAGATCGTTTAGGACCGTCTTGCGAAGGTCTTGATACCCTTGCCGAAGACTTGGGCTGAGTCTTGGCATCCTTCAACTCCTTCTGAGGAGGAAAGAATTCCTACAGGAGTGAAGGTCTTGAATGTTATTCCCTGCGTGTCTCACCTGCTGAGGGAGAGATGTTCTCATGTAAGGGTTTGGAGACTGGTTGTTGTCCAGTGGAACTATCTCAACAGGAGAGGGACGGAAAGCACCCACCATAGACACTTCTCTAGGAGGGAGAGACTCTTGCCTGAGAGATGAGAATGAGAGCCTTTCCGCTAGGAATGGGGACAACAATGCTGAGCCTCCGCTTTGAAGTACGTACTGGTGTCAGCTTGATCTGGGATGAGTCCTGCTGTTCAGCTACTCCTCGTTTCCTCTTAAGGGGAGAGATGGAAGATGTCAAGGGCTCCTGAGGAGGAGGGTCCGTAGATGTACGCCTTGGGTCAGCTGGAGGAAAGAATGACTTTTCCAGCGGAATCCTGGGTTTACTGGTTGATTTAAATGGTGGGATACCTCCCACAAATGCCTGATTGACTGCTCTAAACAGGGCGTTGAACCACGGTTTCTTTCCCAGTGCGACGCTGGCTAAAAGGTCCCCTGAGAGGATCGAAGCTAAGGGTTTTTAAAACTTTGGGACATTCCTACCTGGATCAATCGACAACCGGACGGAAGGGTTTGAAGAGGCAGACGGCTGTAGCTTTGAAGGTTTCTCCTTACGAGAAAATGGAACAGGACGGCTAACCTGTTTGGACTCCTTGGGTTCCCTAAAGGTAGGTTCTTACCAAAGGGGAGGAGATCGTCGGGATGTCCTTCTGGAGAGATTTCTGGATACCCTGGTTGGAAAGCGATGATCGCGGGGAGATCTGTGGGAAACAGAAAACTTTTGCTCTAAGGGTGAAAGGCGATCTGCATTTGATAATCGGCTGTAGCGGGCCAAAGAATGAGAGGAAGAACCCCCTACAAAGCGCTGGTAAATGGTGGGTTAGTGAGTGCCAATGCCTCAACAGACGATGAAAAACTCAAGAAGAAGAGTGTTGGGATGTTTGTCTCTGATCTGAAGGAGATTGCGACGGTCCGGCAAACAATGGCTTGTTTGCGAACGCCTAGAAACTGGCGATCGGCAAGTCACAGGAGAACTAAGCACCACTGGAGAACGACAAGTAGATGGCAAATAATGAGCTGCTGGTGATCAGCGAGCAGCTGGAGAATGATGGGAAACTACCGAAGACTTAGTAGTTGGAGATTGGCAAGTCGTTGGTGAACGAAAAGCTGTTGGAGAATGACAAGCAGCTGGCGATCGACGGGGAAACTGGTAAATGGCGAGAAGCGAGAGAACGATGGACAGCCTGCGGCTGATGAGTCACAGGTGAGGGACAAGAAGCTGGAGGACTGTGAATAGTTGGCGAAACAAGAACTGTGGGAGCTCGTTGAGCAGTCGGAGAATCTGGAGATTCTATGGGAGCTGGCAAACCACGAGGAGCTGTAAGGTGGCGATAGGCCGCAAAGTGTCTGTGGACAGGCGAATGCCTTAAGGCTGACGAATGGCGGGAATCCGATAAAGCAGGCTAAAGTCGGGATCCAGAAGGCTGTCAGCAAGTCTGATGAGATTCATCACAAGATGACTAGTGACGATCTCTATGAGAGGTCTGTGGCTGAGGTGACAAGTGACGAGGAGTTGCGAGCGGTGAGGTCCTGGCGAGTAACGATCCTCCGAGGGGGAATGTCTGATGGGGAAAGGAGGAGAGCCAAAGAGACGTCTCTTAGCCTGAGGCGAAGAAGAACGTCTGAAGCGACGATGAGGTCCGTGCACTCTGCGAGCTCGTGGAGGACAGCGAAGATCTTCTGAGGGGGGGGACTGCTCAGCAGGAACAGGGAGATCTCTAGAAAATCTCTGGATTGGGGTCTTTGGGGGGATCTCACTCTAAGACGAAAGAGATTCCCACCCGTAGGAGAGACCTGCCTCTGACTTTGTTTCGCCCCTAATGGAAGAGTCAGTTCAGCAAGGGGGGAAGCGCAGTCTTCGGCAAGGGCGACAGCGGTGTTGGAAGAGTCAGGGCAGAAAGCGTAAGCAGACACAGCAGATGACACATCAGGATCTCGTAAGCCCACACCCAGCAATGACAAGGGATACACCTCCGAGGAAGTCAGTGTTCGCTTCCTCTCCGCAGCGATTTGAAGGAGCTAAAAAACCTTCATCTTTGAAGGGGAGCCGGGCAAACCAAGGGACTGCCACGCCTGAAAAACATCAGAAAAAGAACAGGTCTCATTAGTGGGAAGGGGCGGGGCCGCTTCGCTAGGGGAAGCAGCACCATTCCTCGTGAACAGGTTGACCTGGAGTTAAATGGGTTTTGCTTCTGTTGGATGGTTCCCCGGGGGAAACCGACAGAACAGGAGCTTTGTGGGGGAGGTTGGTGGGTGGAAGAAGAAGCCTTGGTTTTCTTCGACTTTTAGGAAGACCCCGAAGGCAAAAAATCCCTTTTGGACTTCTTCTTATGCCGGCACCCAAACTTCTCCCACTGGGAGGCAGACCACTCGCAGCATTTAGGGCAGGTTTTGTCCTGATTACAACGCCATCCCGCCTGGCAGGACATAACAGATGCGGGTCCGTATCAACATACAGCATGAAAGTCCCGCAGGAGTGGCCCTCAGGTCCTGAGCAGGTCCGCATGAAGAAGGCCAAGAAGAGAGCATGCACACACATGGAAAAGTAAAAGCAACAAAAGCAATTAGTTAGTTATAACAAGTCAATGATTGGTGAGGGGAAAGATCGGCAACGTCTGTTTTCTACCCAAGCCAAAAGCAAAGTGGGTTCACATCCCAGGTGTGTGAGTGAGTGGAGTAGCTACCCCCCAATCTCCTGCTAAGTAGCGGGTGGGCGGTTAATCCTTGCTAAAAATCGAATGGCTCTTCTTTCAGCTTCGCCAAAAGTAATATCCCCTTTAAATAGCGTTGGTTCATATTTAGTGGTGGAATAAACACAAATTGATAGACATAATTATTTAAATATCTTTCCATATGGCTTAAAAAACAATGACTATTATAATGTGTGTGTGGCCAGTGGCCCCTGCCATGCCCCTATTAATTGACTCCCAGCAGTTGCACCACTTAACTTTTCTAAGAAGGGTGCTAGACTGTAAAATAGTACTCCTATCAGTTGTCTCCAATAGAGTTGGATCAACCAACACCTTCGGACCCTACGCAGACACTTGTACCTCCTCCAGTAGCTTCAGAAGTTCTTAGGCCAAAGGAAATGGCACAGAGGATAGCTCCTTCTCTTCTTGATGGTTTCTCCAGCTAGTCACGGGAAAGAAAGGATCTCAAGGCCATACCGAAGAACTGGCGCTCGAGAGCAGAGCCTTCAACTTCTTCAGCCGGTCCATCCGTCCTAAAGTCTGCTACTACAAGACCAGAAAGCTGCAGCATTTCCCTTAGGTCTTGTTCTTTGGCTACCCATTCTGTTAATAACTCTGACCCGCCTCGAGTTCTTATGGATGTGAGTTCGGGTGCAGAAGACCTCTTTGACGATGGATCAGAACACTTGGAGGGTATGTTAACATCCGCCAGCCCTAGATCTCCCCCTTGGAGCAGAAAGACTCGGACCAAGTCTTTCTCCAGGTTCTTTCCTGTATCAGGAAAATCAACTCTGAGGGGTGGAGGGAAAGGACACCATTCCTGACCTTCTATATGACACCCCTCAACCTACCATGACTATGATAGCTTTGTCTTAGTCTTGGGGAATCAAGGTTGCAAAGAAGAAGTATTACGCCCTGGTAGCTGGAACGTCTCGCTTAACTCTTTGCATCTACTTCCTCCTCCATACATCAGCAAAGAAATCTAACAAAATAGCAGAGGATGATCTATCTCCACTTCTTGTTGATCCGGCAATACTGGCTCTAACCCAGAACCTGCCCCTTGACAAATTGGCATCGCTATCAGTGATGTTCTCGGTGGCTGATGCTTCAAACATGGAGCGGGTGGCAAAGTGCTCTTTGCTGGCCGCTTCATGGTTGGAATATTGTTGCATTCGGTGGGATATCACTTCAAGAATGAAGATTTTTTCTGCGACCAGAAGAAGGAAGCTATGTCAGCATTTCTACTATCAGGTGCCAGGATGGTGGAATCCCTCACCCACAATGTCCTCAACTATTGGGTCGCCTGGGTTTTGAGGAAACGGGACTCTGTTATTATTATTATTATTATTACATGTTAAGTCACAACCCTAGTTGGAAAAGCAGGATGCTACAAGCCCAGGGTCCCCAACAGGGAAAATAGCCCAGTGAGGAAAGAAAAAAATAAATTATCCTAAAAATAGTAACATCAAAATAAATATGTCCTAAATAAGCTATACAAACTTTAACAAAACAAAAGGAAGAGAAATAAGATAGAATAGTGTGCCAGAGTGTACCCTCAAGCAAGATAACTCTAACCCAAGACAGTGAAGACCATGGTACAGAGGCTATGGCACTACGAAAGACTAGAGAACATTGGTTTGATTTTGGAGTACTGTATCCTAGAAGAGCTGCTTAATATAGCTAAAGAGTCTCTTCTACCCTTACCTAGAGGAAAATGGTTACTAAACAATGACAGTGCAGTAACCTCTTGAGTGAAGAAGAATTGGTGGGTAGTCTCAGTGTTGTCAGGTGTATGAGGACAGAGGAGAGAGTGTAAAGAATAGGCCAGACCATTCGGTGTATGTGTAGGCAAAGGGAAAGTGAACCGTAACCAGAGAGAAGGATCCAATGTAGTACTGCTCTCTCAAAATTCAGTAAGCAGGTACCTTGGAGAGAGGCAATGAAGCTTCGCAACTCCTCAATGGATTGCTCCTCCCTCTTTAACGTGGAAGACATCAAGACAGTAGCAGAAGGATGGAGGAAGGTGAATCAGGACTCTCTTCTCCATAGGGCAATAACATCTCGCTTGTACTCCAGGGCACCTCATCCGCCGAAAACATCTCCAGTAATTCTTCAGGGGCAAAAGAAGACCTCTCGCACCCCAAGACAACATGCATCAAGGATGCAAGGACCCAAGCAGTCCTTTCAAAACCGAGGCTCAAGAGGGAAAGGAGGCATAGTTTTAAGACAGGGTCACCTCTGCTAGGAGGGCATTCCTCTGACTATTCCACCGGTGGGAGGATGCCTGAAGAACAGGAGGCAGAGATGGGGTTTCCACAGGGCTGAACCTTGGTCAGTCTCAGTCCTTCAAGCAGGGTACCTCATCCCATTCACGCTCTCTCTCCCTCATCTAACCCGTAGTCCAGCAATGATGAGGTCCTACACAATGGGATCAGCAAAGGAGCAGTCACTTTGGGTTGAGGGCTAGACCATGCTAGAGAAGGAAACTCTCCAAGAGGGCCAGGACAGGTCTCTGGGGTTTTATAGTTTACTCTTTCTTGTTGAGAAGACTTTGGAGGCTAGAGACCAGACATAAACCTATCAGCTCTGAATGAGTTTGTTCAACAAACTCCTTTCAGAATGGAAATAGCTCATAAGGTCAGGTAGGCCGTCAGACCATCAAACTTCATGATATCACTGGACCTCAATGATGCATACTGTACTCCTAGATCCCAGTCCACCAGTCATCAAGGAAGTATCTAAGGTTCATCTTCAACAACAAGATATACCAGTTCAAAGTGCTTTAGCATGTCCACAGCACCGTAGATCTTCATATGGGTCTTTTCCCTGGTGTCGACATGGGCTTACAAGAACGGCCTTTGGCTCCTTCGGTATTTAGACGATTGACTGATTTTGCAGATTTGATGGAAATCCTTCTCTTTCATTGAGACAAGCTTTTTAAGTTTTTATGAATAGTACTTACCTGGCAGTTATATATATATATATAGCTGATATCTCTAAATCGGCAGAATTTTTCAAAACAAGGCAACCGCCTTGTGGTGGTTGGGAGGTAGGTGGTAACACCCGTCACAGGGTGGTCCAAGGAATCATTCCCGTGTCCAAGACTTCAGTTCATCTCTGCCGGCTGGATCGAAAACATCGTCGGTCCACCATTGAGAGTTTTTTGAATCATTTTCCCTTCTTCGCTTTTTTGGACTTCGTTTAGTGAAGTATTGTACACTGATTTAGGGTTTTGGCAATCGTGTTTTATTATTATTATTTACTTTGTTTATCATGATTGATAACTTAATTTTCGTGTTTGTGCGAGTGATGTATGCAAGGTGAGGTTACCGAAAGTGTCGGTTGATCCTCACAGTTTGTATGCAGAGGTTTTGTTTGTGCACTATACTTTAGGTGCAAAGTTTTTAATCCTGTTGACGGAAATACGTTCCGGCAACTCTATGACGTCACAGTCGTGTGACGTAATCTTCATGTATGTCTTGCAATTCTCTTTATTTGTTTTATGTAAAGAATGGGAGGAATTCCACTTATATAAGTTTTTTAACTTTTAATGTAAAATTTTTAAAGAAATATTTATCCATTTGGTATTCGTTCTTTAAATCACCGATCTAATTTCATAATTAAATAGAACTAGCGTATGGTTAATTTACGCTGTTAGTTCTCGTTACTTTCGGTGCAGTCCCAACATGCCTTGGTAGCGTTCTTTTCGATATGGGAATTAAAGTGTTGGCTATTTTTCTCCAACAACAACTTTATGGGAATTCTAGTTTTAGTAGCATTTTCATTTATATGTTCCTATTGTTTACATTTATATACAGTATATAGGTACGTTATTGCTATATCTGTTCTTTTTTTCATTACAACTTGCTTGTTTTTGAAACCCTTTGAATTAATTGTGGATTACATTTGTTTTCCCTTTTTTCTGTTCATTTTAATCTTTAACGTAAAGTTGTTCCGTAACCGAAATACAAACCACGCTATTTTCAAAGGGGGGTTACCTTTTAGCGCAGCTGAAATGGCGAGCCATTAGAATTTAACGAGGGTGTATTACCCCCGCGCTAGTTAGCGGGGGGATAGGGGAGTGGTAGCTAGCTACCCCTCCTCCCCCTCACACACAGGTGAATGCTCACTTTCACTTTTGGCTCGGACTGTGACAGACGTCTCTGTCTTGGTCCTCTCTTGGCAGCCATTGTTTGTTTTGTCTTTACTTAATCGCTTACTTTTCATTTACTCAATATATATGTAAACATGTTTTCATGTTTGTATATATATTTGAGTATAGAAATAAGTAAGTTTCCTTTTCAGATTTGTGTGTGTAGTGTACGATATCTACGTGGAGTCCTCGGCAGTTAGGCCACCACGGCGTAATTTTATGGGTGGCGATCGAGTTTGACTTATGTCTTTCTCTCTCTCTCTCTTGAGGTCGTTCACCCTTTTACTACGTGTTACTACGCCCTTGTAGCTTCCTTTCCGTGTGGGGGGGTTGCTACGCCGTACGTTTGTCTCAATTAGTTATGAATCAAATTGTAGTTGTTTTTGGTTTTTCAGCTTGTAGAACGATTCCTTTCGGGGTTTTCGTTCTTTCTTTAGTGTTCATTCATTTTTAAATTACTGTACATAATTACATAGTTACATAATTATAATTGTTATAATTCTGTTTTGGTTACAGCTCTCCTTCCGTGAGTGTAAGTGGTTGTGAGGGCACGTGCCTGTTGTGTAATTCTTGTTCCTTTCCCTCGGGATTCCTCTTCGGAGCCTTCCCTGGGGAATGAATGTGTACTAATATTATTTGTTTTATTTTTTTACAGTTACCGATCTAGTTCGTTTCTGTAATATGGCAACGGTGTGAGCTGTCTGGTTGAGTCCTGGGGATTCGGCTGTTGCTGCCTCCCCCCTTGTATTTTCGTCAGGGGCGTGTCTCCTACTGGAAGTACTCCCGTGACGACGGACAGCTCTCCAGTTCATTTTAGAACTCTCAGGAGGCTTGCCTCCTTGGGCGGGTAACTTTCCTTCTGAGGGAAGTTTTTCCTGTCCAGGCTTGAGTTTTTCCCCTTTTGGGGGGTTCTTCTCTTGCCTTTTTTTCGTGCGACTATGCTCTTGGTGCTGAGCGGTCGCACCTGCAGTTTCACTCAAGGGGCTGGGCAACTGCAGGAGCTCCTTTTAGGTGGATTGCTCCTTTTAGGTCACTGGCTGACCAGTCTCTTCTACGAAGTGTTTCTCTTTCGTTCGCGAGAGAGTACACTCATAGAGACTCCTCTTCGGAGGTTTCTTCTGTTGCTGTTGGCCTCCCTCGCCGTAAGGCCCACCGTCCGCCTCGTCGTAAGGGCCTCTCATCTCCCTATAAGGGTGCTTGAGGCGCCTTTTTGGATCTCCGGTTGCAGCCTACAACTCCTTTTTCTCGATCTTCCGCCTTGGTGCAGATGGACAGCAGTCTGATCTCGTCTTCCGACGGGCAACGGTCTTCCCGACGGACAACGGTCTTCCCGACGGACAGCGGTCTTCCGATGGACATCAGTCTCCTGGCGGACAACGATCCCTTCGGGGCAAAGGGTTGCCCCCACGGGGGTTCTTCCCTTGCGTGTCAGGGTTTCCCTACGCGCCCTTCTGATGTGTTCTCTCCTGCTCCTGCTCAGTGTTAGCGCACAGGCGCTCTTCTGCTCATCAGCGCTCTCCTGTTCGTCAGCGCTTTCAAGATGATCATCCCTGCTGTTCCTGTTGGTTCCTGTTACGCGCCCTGTGCGCCCACGTTCGCCCTCGCGATCTAGAACTTCGGTTCAGGTCGGGGTCAAGGACTCTTCTTCTATGCGCAGGCTTCCACGCGTAGCCTTCTGCTCGTCAGCGATCATCAGCTCGCCAGCGATCACCTGTCTCTCGGCGATCTCCGGATCGCCCGCGTGTGTTACTGGCGGCACGCCAACGTTCTCCAACACTTCTGAAGGAACATGGTTCGCCAGCTACTAGCTCACCTGCGCATGCTGATCGCCATCGCGCGACCCTCAACTGCGGATGCTGATCGCCATCGCGCGACCCTCAACTGCGGATGCTGATCGCCATCGCGCGACCCTCAACTGCGGATGCTGATCGCCATCGCGCGACCCTCAACTGCGGATGCTGATCGCCATCGCGCGACCCTCAACTGCGGATGCTGATCGCCATCGCGCGACCCTCAACTGCGGATGCTGATCGCCATCGCGCGACCCTCAACTGCGGATGCTGATCGCCATCGCGCGACCCTCAACTGCGGATGCTGATCGCCATCGCGCGACCCTCAACTGCGGAGGCTGATCGCCATCGCGCGACCCTCAACTGCGGAGGCTGATCGCCATCGCGCGACCGCACACCTGCGGATGCTGATCACCATCGCGCGACCCTGCGCATGCTAATCACCATCGCGCGACCCTGCGCATGCTGATCACCATCGCGCGACCCTGCGCATGCTGATCACCATCGCGCGACCCTGTGGATGCTGATCACCATCGCGCGACCCTCAACTGCGGATGCTGTTCGCCATCGCGCGATCGCCCACCTGCAGATGCTGCTCGCCATCGCTCGACCGCCCACCTGCGCATGCTGATCGCCATCGCGCGACCCTGGCATGCTGATCACCATCGCGCGACCCTGCGCATACTGATCACCATCGCGCGACCCGGCGCATGCTGATCACCATCGCGCGATCGCCCTCCTGCACATGCTGCTCGCGATCGCTCACCTTCGCATACTGCTCGCCAACGCACGATCGCTCACCTGCGCATGCTGCTCGACCATCGCGTCGGCATAACACAACGCGCCATCGCCAACCTGCGCGTTAGCGCTCACCAGCTCACCACCGATCGCTTGTTGATCCATATCGCCAGCGGTCTTCCTCGCCCACGCGGCAGCGCGTTTCCTCGCCATCGCGCTAACGCTTGCGTTCGCTGCCTCGGACTCGCTCTCATCCACCTGCCCACCCTCACGACCGCTCGCCCGCGCGACCGCTCGCCCGCGCGACCGCTCGCCCGCGCGACCGCTCGCCCGCGCGACCGCTCGCCCGCGCAACCGCTCGCCCGCGCGACCGCTTGCCTGTGCGCCCGCGCGACCATTCGCCTGCGCGCCCACACGCCCACGTGCCTGCACGTCTACGCTCATGCGCGTCCGCGCCCATGCTCTCCAATGTTCGCCCACGCGCGAACCAACGGTTTTTCCATCACGCGGACGGATGGTGTTCCGTCGCGCGAACCTACAGTGTTTCTTCGCACAAACGTCGGCTTATTTCTTGCAGTATCCATTGCTCGTCTATGGGTTATCGCTCGCCGACCACCAGCTCTCGCCCTTCCTACCACGCTCGCCCTTCCTACCACGCTCGCCCTCCTTCTGCGCTCCTTCGCTCACCTTCGTTTGCGTTACCGCGCATGGGCGCTTCCACGTTCGCCCACGCGAAAATCTTTGAATTACCGTCGCGCGAGCTCCAGGGCGATTGCGACCACGATTCCCAATGGGGTTTTCGCAGCATGGCCAGCCTGGCGAGTTCTTCTGGAGCGTATTTCCAGAACACGGCCTCACCCCATAAACGCAGAGCATGGCACTTGCAAGAATAGGAGAAACTTAAGGGAGATCTGAGCAACACTCCTCTTTCCTGAACCTGGGTTAGCCCTTCCCCGTCATTCCCTGGAAGGATTTTTGGCGGGGGGGCTTTCCGTTCGAGATTTCTCCATCGGACAAGGGGTGACTGCTTACCCCTTCCTCTGGGAGCTTACCAGGTTCTTTCCCTCCTCGGTTACGGCCCGAGGTTTGGTTCAAGGAAGCTACAGGAAGATCAGGGGTACTTTCCTCCTCTCGAGCTCAGGCACCTTGGCCTTTCGTCGTTAAGTATCTAACTTGCGGACAAGCTCGATGTTGTACCATCTGGACGCGCTGACTGAGGGCTTCCTTCGGGTGTCTCATCTGTGGAGGTCGACAACCTCAGACACCCTTCCATCCTTGAGAAGAGTTTGTTTGTGCCCAAGGACAGAGACTTAGACAGCTGCTGTGCGGAGGAAATCGACTTCCGGTTTCACTCCTCCAAGGCGCTGTCTTCCAGACTCTGCAGGGCTCCAGCGCCCTTTTCTTTCAACCACGTCGGCCTAAGTTATCGGCTACGACAACTGGGACAAGGTGTCCAATTGCAGTTTCCTCCTGTCAGGAACAGATGGCACGGGAGACTCCCCCGGGGGGGCATAGTCTTAAAAGGAGTTCACGAACTCTAGGATTGCAGGTTTTTCGCTGGGAGGATGCTTAAGGTTACTCATCCGAATGACAGCTTCCCGATGCCCATTCCCACACAATCTCTGTGATTAGCCAAGGATATCGCGCCTGCCGTCTCTGTCAGCGAATTCAGTGTCTCTGAACCTCTATGCCATAGCGTCAGCAGAGTTGTCCGGTTGGGCAGAATGATCCATACCTTAGGCGAAGGTCTTCCTTAGGATCATCGACGGCTTCCCCCCCGGCCCCCTCAGTCGATCCTCTCTTGTAAGGAAGGATCTGAGAGGGGATGTCCGTAGTCGACCTCTCAGCCCTGATCAAATTTGTCGAACAAACTTCGGCCAGCGTAGACCAGCAGAATCGATCAGACTGGTAACGAGGCGACAGGACTCCTTAAACCCTGGATCGGAAGGACGGGTACTTTCTATTTCCATTCCATCCATCTTCCAGGGTGCTCGTCGAATTCAGCCTAGACTGCAAGTATTCCTGCTTATGATGCAGTGTGGCTATCCCGCCGTGGCATAGCAGGTTTGTTTCCCCAGAGAACTCTCCCTGCCTTCCTCTTGGCCGCTCAGGTGCAGGCTTCCGCCTCCTCTGCTGTTTGGAGGGCTGGTCAACTCCGGTAGGCTCGGGTTCGACCTTCTTCAGCGCCGGGACAAGCTTCCGGATGCTTACCACAAGTGTGGGCTCATGGTATTTTGCTTGGAGCCTTCTCTTCCTCTGCCTCAACATCTGGAGTATCTGGCCATGATATTGAGTCAACGGCCTTACCACGTTGGAAACCCCGCTTCTCGTCCGTCCAGCGAGGTTAAGCAACGTCGGTACTTGGATGGGTGACCACCTGGGGACGCCAGATTCTGTTACCACATCCTCCGAGCCTTCCTTTCGGTTGACTGTGGCAAGACTGAGGAGAGTCGCAGTACCTGTTCTCAGTCAAGCAGAGCTTTCAGCCCTACCTTGGAACGTTTCCTAGTTCTCCTTTCCTCATTGACCCGTCTATAGTCCGAACGGTCGCCTCAGGATAAGTTCCATGTGGGGCGATCCAAGTTCCGGTGGCTTCAGGCAATGTTTAACCGGACTTCCTGGCCCCTATGGGACCAGCGGAACTATTAGACCTGCAATGGGTGTTGACCTATGGAGCCTCTTGATGGTAGTGGATATTCTCGTCCTTCCCCACATTCTTGATGCGGTTCTCGGACTCGTCAAAGGAAAGGGGGGGGCATGTTCCGGTCCAGGCCTATGGTCAAGACCTGAAGGATACCTCTCCATCATTCAGGCAGGCTTAGGGGCCTTAGTCTGGCCCCTCTACAGATCCTACAGCTCCTGCCGAGGCGCCCCGTGCGCGTCGACTTCATGATTCTGGCGTATTCTACCCAGCAGGGGACGCATTTTCACACCTTCACATCTTGCAGTAGAGATACCGGGATGATTGAGATTCTCTCAATACCACCATCGGCTCTCTCATTCCAGGCAGGGGAATGTTCTCTCAGACTATCCGAGCAGAGCCTCGTAGAGAGAGTGTACCTGGGGGTCTTTGACCTTGGGTAACCAGCAAGTACTGGTCTGGGGGACCTGATCGCGACAGCTTGGAACCTCAAGCTTCCGCTATTCTTCCCCCCAGTCTCAGACCCCGAGACTCTGGCAAGATGCATTCCGGTGATGGTGGGACAACTTCGACGCCTGCGTCTTCCCTCCTTTTTGTCTGTGGACAATGGGTCTCAACAAGACCAGGTTGTCTGTCAACCTTTCAATGGGAGAGCTCCACTGGGACTATGCGCAGAACGGTTTCTGGACCCTCTGCTTCCCCTGACGGAACTCCCGGGAGAGCTTCTCCCACGGCGCAGACTACTCAAGCAACCACACTGCGACATCTCTCCCTAACCGGGGCGTCGCTTCGGCTTCATGCCTGGAGACACTACGCCTCCTCCTCAAGAAGAGACAACCCGCTACAGTCGCGGTACGGAGGTCGCGTCATCTGCGATAGTCATCCACAGGGGTCTTCCTGGCAAAGTGAAGAGTCTAAGGTGGTTGGTGCCGTGGGAGGTATACCTCTTCCCTTGAGGCCTCTTCTCCAGCAATAACGGTCTTATTGCCTTTCGGCGGGAGGAAACTCCTTTCCGCTCTCGGCAATGAAGCCTGTCGCTCAGCCTTTCCCTGACCTTCAGGCTTAAAGGAATAACTTTTTCCTGCCCGCTGGATCTATCCTCGCTCATGCGAAGCTACGATCGTCCCTTCCCTAGTCGGAGGAAGACCTCCAACTTGGAGCATGGCTCGGACTTTTAGTCCTTTAAGAGATCTTCTCAAGACCCTTTACGACAGGCCTCGGATTGTATTCCGCCTTGGGTCTCCTGCTCACTCTGGCCACGGCCAGTGTGTAAGCAATCTTCTTGGTCTCTTACGACTCCCCCCTTTCTAAGGAAGAGGGGAAGGCAACATTCAGGCTCGCTCCTGAGTTGTTGGCTAGACTCAGAATCTGGGGGTCCCGGCCCTTCGGTCCGATTCATTCAAGATTTCGAGTCTCCATTCTGTATCTGATGTCCCAAGACCTTCTCTTTCTTGCCAGTAAAGGAATCGAGAGGTTAGCGCTGGGAACAGCTGCAGTTTGTCCTCAGTTGCAGCCGATTTGGGAGCACAAGGAGGACATGGGGGAGAGTCACCAGTATACCTCTTCAGCCCGGACTCAAGGACATTCATCTCGACCTGTCTCCAGACCCTCCCCCGTCACGTCGCCCTACAGCACGATGTTGGATACATCGCAACGTCCCTCGCCTTCGAGTAATACTACTCTGTGACGCAGGTGCTACAAGCTGGAGTCTGGAAGCGTCTAATGACCTTCGCAGCCCGCTTCCTGCAGGGCGTGACCCACAGGAGTCTCGATACGTTTTCTATCGCTCTGTGGTGGCTACACAACAGCTGGTCTAACCTCAGGCTCCTTTTTGGACAGGTAGCAGAAGGTTGAGGGCATTGTTATCAGGTTTTAGTCTGCATGAACGGAAGAAGTATGTCTGGCCCTTACTTCTTTCTTCATCATCCCCTCTACGGGGAAGCAGCATCCTGGTCTCTGCATAGCTGACCTCGAACCTCTGCAGGTAAACCATGCTTCCTTGTGTTCCAAGTATTGAGTCAATACTGTCGCGTCCCCCATACCCTGACGAGGTGGTATTGGGAACGTCCTAACCCAGAGTTCCTTCTGGAACTCCAGGTCAACTGCCTAGGACGGGTCACACTTCTTCCTTCACACACAAGCTTACGTAGGCCACATGGTTCCTTGCGGAGCAAGGAACTTGTGAGGTGCAGGGACTCCTTTTCTCGAGTGCGACTCACTCGGATTCTGAGTCCCCGGGTAAAGCCAAAGCCAGTATTGCTGGGGACTTTCCACCCTACCTAAGGGGTAAGTCACCCTTTGTAAATAGCGTGGTTTGTATTTCGGTTACGGAACAAATGACAAATTCGAAGATAATTTGTATTTTTCCTAACCATACAAACCTTAGCTATTTACACATATTTGCCCGCCAGCCCTGTCCCCCAAGACAAGTTCTACCTCTAAGTGAAAGTGAGCATTCACCTGTGTGTGAGGGGGAGGAGGGGTAGCTAGCTACCACTCCCCTACCCCCCCCCCCGCTAACTAGCGCGGGGGTAATACACCCTCGTTAAATTCTAATGGCTCGCCATTTCAGCTGCGCTAAAAGGTAACCCCCCTTTGTAAATAGCTAAGGTTTGTATGGTTAGGAAAAATACAAATTATCTTCGAATTTGTCATCTTTCCCGGCGTTTGTATGTAACTACCGGGTAGGTATTTATGACATTTAATTTTACCGGTGGTTATATGTAACTACCTGGTGAGTGTGTTCAACATTTATTTTTAATCTCAACTCTTGCCCGGTGGTTTTTTCTTTTTGTGACCGCCGGGTAAGTATGTTTGAAAGTTTATTTTATTATGGAAATGTCAGTTTAATATTTTATAAAAATATTTTGTTACAGTTTATATAGCAAGTACTAGAGACGATTTTGCTTTCTCATTCAAGCCCGTGGCAGAAGAATAAGTTCTCTCACAACGGGCAGGACTAATTATGGTTTTTTGTGTAAGAGTTTAATAGTGCAAGTTTTCAGTGCTAAATTAGGCATTGGATTCTTTCAGCACAGGGACGTTGTTTTCCTAGCCTTAGACCTCTTCCAAGCTCCCCGGCCCATGGGAGAAGGAACGTCGATCGGCGAAAGGAAACGAGAGGCGTTAGCTCACGAGCAAACCCCCTCGCGAGCGTTCCTGTTAACGTTCCCAAGAATGCTCGCCCTTGCCATGGGAAAGCAAAGAGCGTTGAACGTTAAGATTCTTACACTGCTTTTAGAGTTTTGCATTGCATCACTTTTGATTTTAATGGCAATACTTTAAGTCATAGATATTCGCTGCTAATATCAATGCTTACAACCATCATTGACTCGGTTTTTGTCCCAGAGCGCCATTCGGCCTTATGAACCCTCTGGTCGGAACCGAACGCGCCGAGCGGCATAATGAATATCATTTTGCCTTAACGCTCGGCGCTAAGTCTTTCAAGACAGGACGAATGCAGCCTCGTCTTTCAGGACGAATGCTGCCTCGTCTTTCAGGACTAATGCAGCCTCGTCTTTCAGGGCAAATGCTGCCTCGTCTGTCAGGACGAATGCAGCCTCGTCTTTCAGGGCTAATGCAGCCTCGTCTTTCAGGGCGAATGCTGCCTCGTCTTTCAGGACGAATGCAGCCTCGTCTTTCAGGACTAATGCAGCCTCGTCTTTCAGGGCGAATGCTGCCTCGTCTTTCAGGACGAATGCTGCCTCGTCTTTCAGGACGAATGCTGCTTCGTCTTTCAGGACGAATGCAGCCTCTTCTTTCAGGGCGAATGCAGCCTCGTCTTTCAGGGCGAATGCTGCCTCGTCTTTCAGGACTAATGCAGCCTCGTCTTTCAGGGCGAATGCAGCCTCGTCTTTCAGGGCGAATGCTGCCTCGTCTTTCAGGACGAATGCAGCCTCGTCTTTCAGGACTAATGCAGCCTCGTCTTTCAGGGCGAATGCTGCCTCGTCTTTCAGGACGAATGCTGCCTCGTCTTTCAGGACGAATGCAGCCTCGTCTTTCAGGACGAATGCAGCCTCGTCTTTCAGGGCAAATGCAGCCTCGTCTTTCAGGGCGAATGCTGCCTCGTCTTTCAGGGCGAATGCTGCCTCGTCTTTCAGGACGAATGCAGCCTCGTCTTTCAGGGCGAATGCTGCCTCGTCTTTCAGGATGAATGCAGCCTCGTCTTTCAGGGCGAATGCAGCCTCGTCTTTCAGGGCGGATGCTGCCTCGTCTTTCAGGACGAATGCAGCCTCGTCTTTCAGGGCGAATGCAGCCTCGTCTTTCAGGGCGAATGCAGCCTCGTCTTTCAGGGCGAATACAGCCTCGTCTTTCAGGGCGAATGCTGCCTCGTCTTTCAGGGCGAATGCAGCCTCGTCTTTCAGGACAAATGCAGCCTCGTCTTTCAGGACGTATGCAGCCTCGTCTTTCAGGGCGAGTGCAGCCTCGTCTTTCAGGGCAGCCTCGTCTTTCGGGGCGAGTGCAGCCTCGTCTTTCGGGGCGAGTGCAGCCTCGTCTTTCGGGGCGAGTGCAGCCTCGTCTTTCAGGGCGAGTGCAGCCTCGTCTTTCGGGGCGAGTGCAGCCTCGTCTTTCGGGGCGAGTGCAGCCTCGTCTTTCGGGGCGAGGGCAGCCTCGTCTTTCGGGACGAGGGCAGCCTCGTCTTTCGGGACGTGGGCAGCCTCGTCTTTCGGGACGAGGGCAGCCTCGTCTTTCGGGACGAGGGCAGCCTCGTCTTTCAGGATAATAGGACGATCGCCGACTTGTTCTTTCAGGGCGACGCCACGTCTTATAAGATCTTTGTCAAGGATGACTTTAGTGATCACTTTTCTCCTGTTGAATTGTTTGAGGTTAACAGAAGGAGAGGATCCTAAGTTCTGTTGCTCCATGTTCCCCACCCTCTGAGTTTTCACGTGGTCATTAATGGAGCTTTAAGAATATATTAATTTTTGTTTCTTAAAACAGAAACCTTTGATGACTAACAACAGTAAGAGCCAGACTTTGCTACTTCTGGCGAGCCTGGGAGAGGAGAGGAGCAGACCTTTGGTCCGTGTTTTTACTGGGATGGATGCGAAATCTTTTTCCTAGTGAATCCTCCTTTGTTAGTTACTCCGATAAGACTTTTCTGCCTAACCGACTTTGCAACTTCAATGTCTCTCTTTTGGGAGAGGGAGTCTTTTGTCCGGTCCTGGACGTAAATGCTCTTTACGCCTTCGTTCAGAAGTCAAAGTCCTCCATGGAGACATCAAAATCTTTGGAGAAGAGGGGAGCAGACCTTTGGTCAGTACTTCTTCTGAAGGAGGATTACTTTTTCCTTTTATAGGGAAACCTCCTTTAGTTTTTAGCTACAATGATTCTCTCTCCCAGTTCTAGAGAGGAGTCTAAGTGGCAGGCTATGCAATCAAACTTTATCTGAGGTTTGTTTACAAGGAAAAACGGGTGTAGAATGGGTCAGTTTCGGGCGTGTGTTTTGGTCTCAGCTCCGCCCCTCTCATGTTCACGTAACTTTTGCTTTATGTAGCGGAATACTGCTCTCTGGAGAAATCAGAGCGTCCCTGTATCTGGATTTTTAGATAACGTTGAGCCTATCGAATAATTAGGTCTTCCTGTCAACAAGAAGAGTCTCTTCTGACACCAGGACGCTCAGCACCTTGTCTTTTAGAACGTTCAGTGTCTCGCTCTGTTAACCTCTCGGCTCCACGTCTTACAGGACTTTTGGCACCACGTCTTACAGGACTATCGGCGCCACGTCTTACAGGACGATCGGCGCCTCGTCTTTCAGGACGCTCGACGTCGAAGTTCTAGCATGAGGCATGACTTTGAACATGAGAATCTAGGACTTCGTGATGACACTATTTGAATCGTGTGTCGAGACCAAGGACGCCTTCGTTCTGATTTCTTGGATCTAGAAAGGAGGTTTGTTCTAGGGCAAGAAACATCGGGGCAAACATGCTCAGCAGGAAGAGACTTGTTTTTCCCTCAGAATGGTCTCTCAACCCGCAAGTCTGTCAGTCTCTGGATGTTGTGGGGCAGACCTGTAACAGACCTTTTTGCCTCCAACTGGAAGAAGAGGATCCCCTACTGCTGCTCCCTAGTCCCGGACGAGGAAGCTGTAGCAGTGGACTCCTTCCTGATGGATTGGACGGGGGTGGACATGTTTGCGTTGCCCCCGTTCGAGATCATCAATCTGGTCTTCAGGAAATTCGCTCTCCTCGATTCGGGGCGAATGATCCTAGCGGCTCCATTCTGGCCTGCTAGGGAATGGTTTTCGGAAGTGATGGGCATGTTGATGGACTTCCCAAGAAGACTTCGGCAAGTCCAGATCTTCTCAAACAGCCCCACTTCGAGAGGTATCATCTTACCCCCCCTTGCTCTCAACTGACTTCCTTCAGACTGACTAGAAGCTTGTCAGATCTCGAGGCTTTTCGGCACAAGCGACGAAATCTATCGCCAGAGCAAGGAGGATCTCTTCACAAAGAGTCTACCGATCTAGGTGGGAGACCTTTAGAGCTTGGTGCAGGCGGCACAAGTTTCCTCATCCTCTACCTCTCTGAGCCAGATTGCAGACTTCTTCTTGTACCTCAGATAGGATGCTAAGCTGGCTGTATCTACCATCAATGGATACAGCAGTGTGCTCTCCGCCGTCTTTAGGCATAGAGGCCTAGAGTTGTCCCAAAATCAAGGTTTGCAGGACCTCATTGGGTCTTTTCAGACGACGTAATAGGTACTCTTAAACCTGGATGTGGTGTTTAAGTTTCTGTGCTCCAAGAAATTTGAACCTATCTCGCTAGCCTCTCTTCGGGTTGTAGCAAAGAAACCCTCTCCCTTATGACTCTAGCGAATGCCAAGAGGTCAGCGAAGTCCAGGTGATTCGGAAGAGGGTGAACTTCAATTAGGATAGGGCAGTTTGTGCCTTAAGGTTCATCTTTCTCGTAAAGAGCGAGAACCCTTCGTAACCCTGTCCTACGACGTTTGATGTCATTAACCTCACGAACCTAGTGGGTCGAGAGAAGGAAAGACTCCTCTGCCCAGTTAGGTCCCTCAAAGTTTTTTTTTTTTTTTGGCTCACTCTATGAACGTGAGCTGTGCATCCAACTTGTTATGGTGTTCAGTGAAAGATCCGCCAAAAACCCCTGTCTAAGTATGCTTTGTCCTTTTTCCTGAGGGAGAAAATTATGGAAGCCCACCTCTTATGTGAGGAGGAACACTTCGCCCTGTTGAAATTACGGGCTCACGAAGTGAGAGCCATTGCTACCTCTCTGGCATATCAGGAATATATGTTAGTTAGGCTATTCATGGATGCTATTTTCTGGAGGAGCAACTCTGTCTTCGCTTCTCATTAACTTAGAGAGGTGAGAGTAGACTTTGGTAAGTGCTATACCTTGGGCCCATACATAGCTGCGGTTTCTGTATTAGGCAAAGGAGTTAATAACCCAACTCAACCTTGGTTTATATGCATGTATGAGGGTTTGTGTTTTTATGATGGTCTGTGGACTTCGTCTTGTGGTGCGGTTCCCTCAGTCTAGATAGATAGTTTATGTCTATGTTGCAGGGTTAGGTGGTTAGTTTGAGTAAGGTTGCAGTTTTTATTAAATGGGGCGAAGGTAATTTCTGAAGTCTAGTCAAGTTGTTGGTCTTACCCCTTTGACAGACTCGATTGAGTTTTTTGCAGCTTTGCTGGCTTACTCCTGGATAAACTCTCCTAAGGGAAAGCCACTCTAAAGGCTGTACCTTTGAATCAGCTACCTTAGCAGGCAAGGAATCAAGGTGTTTTTATCTCCTACAACTCTTGTTGTTTCCCCAACGATGTTTACTGTCTGTTTCCCTCCTCCAAGTGTGTGAATCAGCTATACTGTATATATATAACTGCCAGGTAAGTACTATTCATAAAAATGGAGTTTTTATGATAAAACAAAGTTTTATGAATACTTACCTGGCAGTTATATATATATTTTAAGGCCCACCCACCTCCCCTCAGGAGACAGGTCGGGCATAGATGAACTGAAGTCTTGGACACGGGAATGATTCCTTGGACCACCCTGTGACGGGTGTTACCACCTACCTCCCAACCACCACAAGGCGGTTGCCTCGTTTTGAAAAATTCTGCCGATTTAGAAATATCAGCTATATATATATATATATATAACTGCCAGGTAAGTATTCATAAAACTTTGTTTTATCATAAAAATTCCATTTTGCCACGATCTGGTGATTGTGATAAATCACGAGAAGTCCTGTCTAGTCCCTACGCAGAACCTGGTATATCTCGGAATGAATATCAACACAAAGCTAGGCAAAGTCTTTCCATCCTTAGACAGAATAGAGAGACTGAAACAGGAACCTAGCCTGTTTCTAATACAAGACAGGCTACCAGCTCACCGGTTGTAGAAGCTACTGGGTCACCTGTCCTCAGAGAGGCTGGTGCTCAATGGCCGTCTTCATATCTATGTTTCCCAGTGGCAGCTGAAGACCTTTTGGTCTCAGCACAAAGACCTTTTGAACCTCCTGTTTCCGATAGGTTCTGAGTAAAAGAGAGACCTTAGTTGGTGGGTGTTAGACACCAATCTCCTCAAGGGAGTAGACCTTCTCTCTCCTCCCCCAGAATTGATGCTTTTTACATATACGTCAAAAGAAGGGTGGCGGGCTCACACATTGCACCTCACGGTCTCTGGATTGTGGTCCAAGTCCAATCGACAGTGCCACATAAACCTCTTGGAAATGAGGGGAGCCTTTCTAGCCCTCAAGCAATTCCACCAGTTCCTTTCAGGACACTCAGTGGGGCTGATGAGGTACAAAACCATAGTAGTGGCATACATAAACAAACAAGGAGGTACTTTTTCATAGCCCCTCTGCCATCTTGTGGAAATATTGAGATGGATGGAAGACAACTCTCTAGCCCTCTCAGCCCAATTCATTCCCGCCACAGATGTACAAACTGAGCAGGAAGACTTAGATGGTTGGCTCCGAGTGGTCTTTGAATCATCAGATATCTAACAAAGTCCTGATGTTATGGGGTTCTCCGACAATTGACCTCTTCACTACGTCTCACAACCAGAACGTTCTGTTGTAATGTCCACCAGTACCAGATCCCCAGGCAATCTGGTAGGATGCCTTTCAACATCAATGGGTCAGGTTGGATGTTTGTGTGTTTCCCCAAATTTCCTTGTAAGACAACTCATAAACAAGGTAAAGGAATTGCAAGATTTCTCGATGACCCTTATAGCTCCAATGTCACAGCATGTTGAATGGTTCCTTGACTTTCTACATCTGCTTTCAGAAGCTCCGAGAGAGCTACCATCTCTTCCCGAGTTGCTCAATACAACCACATGCAAAGATATTCCACAAAGCCATGGCTTCACTATAATTAACGTCTGGAGGTTATCCAGCATTTCCTCTCAGAGAGATTTTTCGCAACCAGTTGTGAAAAGGATGTCCTGATACCTTTGGGACTATCCAGTTGCCGTATATCAGGTGAAGTGGTCTATCTTTTGTGATTGGTGTCGTGGAAGGCGTGTTGCTCCTCTCGAAGCCGCTATCCCTGTGATAGCAGAGTTTCTTTTATACCCGAGTTGGGAAAAATTCTGCTCGATCTCGGCGGTAAAAGGCTATCGCTCAGCTTTGAGCCTCGCCTTTAGATTGAAAGTATTTAACATTTCCTCTGTAAGGAATTATCTCTCGTACAAAGTTTTGAGAGCTCATGCCCTCAGTCATAAGTTAGACCTCCTCTGTGGAACGTAGTACGTGTACTATGAGCCTTGAAAGGTGACTTGACACTTAAAACAGTTTTTCCTTTAGCCCTGGCCTCGGCAAAGAGAGTCAGTGAACTACATGGTCTAGCGTACGACATCGCCCATTCAAGGGGATGGGGTCAGGTGACTCTCAGCTTTGTCCCTGAGTTTATTGCCAAGACTCAAAATCTGGCTGTAGAGGATCCTGGATCGGGCCCTTCCGGATTGAGAGTCTATGATCTGTAACAGATGATCCAGATCAACTGTTATTATGCCCTATCAGGGATCAGGGCACTGAGGTCTTATCTCAAAAGAACCACAGAAGTTCGCTCGAAAACTAACAGACTTTTTGTCTGTACAGGCAGGATCAATAGAAAAATAACACGCAATACTATCTCGACCTGGATTAGGCAAGTGATTGAGAGAGCTCTCATTCCAGACTCTAATCCTCCGACTCAAAGTCCCAGACCTCATGATGTCAGGGGCATAAGCATGTGCCTGGCGTTCAAAATAAACTTCTCTGTGGCGCAGGTACTATATTGCATGCAGGCATGTGGAAGCACCAAACGACCGTCAGAGCCCACTACCTGCAAGAAGTAACCCACAGGAACCTGGACACTTTCTCCAAAGGTCCTCTGGGGGCTACACAAAACGTGGTCACAACCACCTCAGCTCCCTTATAGGACAAGTAGCAGTTAGATGAGGGCAGTTGTTACGCGGTATAAAACTAGAATGAACATGCTAGTGCCTGGTTTTTTTTTTTTTTTTGTTCATTCTTCCCTCTCTTGGGATTGAGCAACTGAGGAACTCTGCAAGCTGAGCTTCTCTGACTGCAGGTGGGTACCATCATCCCTCTTGTAACCTGATATATACTTATAAAATTGTTATGTCCCCGATATCCCTGCAAGGTGGCATTGGGCAATATCTTGGTTAGATATGGAGTTTAGCTCCAAGTATTACCTTACCTGGTTTCCTAACTATACAAACTTTGAGCTCTTTACACATACCTGACACTCCATCACCTAATCCCAGGGAAAGTCCTGCCTCCAATTTAAAAAGTGACCTCACTCAACTGGTGAGTGTGACTAGGGTGGTTAGTCTACCCTTCCGCATACCTCGCTAAAGGGATTTTGACGAAGGAAAAATCTATTTCTGGGCGAGAGACCTGTGCCGCCCAGTGAAATACTCCTAGAGCACTATTTCTAAGGAATATAACTGCTATATATTACCAGAGAAAAAAAGCATAGGAATGCCAGGTTGAACCCAGCTCGCTCACCTATATAAGGTGTCGGTATAAAATACTGGGGCGTGATAATTCACAACCAGAGGTCTCGCACTATTTAGATATCTCCTCTTCAAAATCCCCGCCACAGCGAGGTGCCGATCAACACTACTACCACTAACCCAACCCACGCCAGTGACGACACTCCTTTATAGCACTTGTTGTTATTAAGTCTAACATGTTTTTTCTCGTGTTTAACCTTGGATTTATCATTATTTTATCATCGATGGCCGATTCCCATGATACCCCATCGAAGTTAAGTACTTTATCCATGAGTTTTAGCGAGATTGGGCAGTGTAACCTCTGTTTTTAATAATTGAGAAGTGTTTATATATGAACGGCGTCCCCGTTCTTACCGTTCATGGTTCGGCTCTGCCCTTTTTCTCGTTAGTTCGTCCGTCATTAATATTTGTTCGAACTTTTAGGAGTTTTTTCCTAGTCTACCCTTCCGCATACCTCGCTAATAAGTCTTTTGACTAGTTTTCAGCATTCTCTGAAATAATATCCATTGTAAAGAGCTCAAGGTTTCTATAGTTAAGAAAAATTCAAATTATTTCCAAATGTCATATTTCAATTGTATTCTATTAAAGTATTGCAAGATTTATAGTTTTTTTTTTTACTAATTTTTAATCTCAATTTATTGTACAGTATACTGTACTTCACAAATTGTATATGCTGTATGTAATGAAAAACCTGTTGAACAGTTACATATTGTATTTTCATAATTATTTTTTTGACAATGTCCCATCAGTAACATGTACATGTTGGTCTAGAAGGTATATATATATATATATATATATATATATATATATATATATATATATATATATATATATATATATATATATACTGTATATATATATATATATATATACATATATATATATATATATATATATATATATATATATGTATATATATATATATATATGACTATCACTCGTGATTTTAATCAATGTAAATATCAACCACAATAGCATTTCATATCGAATTCTACCTTTGGGAATGTATATCCACCGGAAATTCATTTATGATAACAGCTTCTGGCTGAGGCATTGATAGTTCACTGGGTATGACTATCAACAACTATAATATTAAGGAGTTATTATGGGTTTTTAGGCTGAGGAACGAATTAAACAAATTACCGTGTATTCTTATGGGAATATTTGCTCCAACATACGAAGCAGTTTCTGGAACGAATTAAGATCGTATGTAGAGGTATCACTGTATAATTTTTATGTCCCTGATATTATTTCCAAATTTGTCATATTTCAATTGTATTCTATTAAAGTATTGCAAGATTTATAGTTTTTTTTTACTAATCTTCAATCTCAATTTATTGTACAGTATACTGTACTTCACAAATTGTATATGCTGTATGTAATGAAAAACCTGTTGAACAGTTACATATTGTATTTTCATTATTATTTTTTTGACAGAATGTCCCATCAGTAACATGTACATGTTGGTCTAGAAGGTGTCATAAAGATGCAACTTTAGATGAAGAATGGGCAAGTCTTGCAAAAAAGCAGCTTAAAGGAGCTGATCCAGCTCAACGTCTAATATGGAATACACCCGAGGGTGTAACTATCAAGCCTCTGTATACACCTGATGATGTTAAAGGGTAAGTATAGATTATGCAATCCTTTATTCAAATTCATATTTGTTGCCCGGATAATTGGATACCTAATTTTGTGAATTTATTTAAAAAAGGAAGAAATGTTATACTGTACTTATAGAGTACTTCAGTGTTGTTTTCTAATTGCCTAATAACTAAAATTTTTCCATTCTCATTTGAGACTTGTGAATTTAGATGGTTTTTATATTTTGTAAATTTATAATTGTTCCTGTATAAATAC
>NC_090739.1:78306485-78308985 GCF_036898095.1 Palaemon carinicauda
CCTAATACTGAGAAACTACCATATGTTTATATTTCCTCTTCAAAGTTACAACAGCCTGAGGCTTTACAAGATCATGAGGTAGTTCGTTTAACAGTCTGCACGTCTGAAACAAAGCAGACTGCTTCTCCACCTCCACCCTAACTGCCGGGAGATTGATCCTCACTCCCCGAGTACCGTACGAGTGTGAAGGCAACAGTGGGGCATAATACTCACTGAAAATGTCGGACTTTCTATAAAAAACATCGTGAATAAACTTCAAAAGGAAATATTTGTATACATCATCAAATTTCATTAAATTTAACCTTTTGTACATGTCACTAGTTCTCATCAAAGGTACATTATTCTCATCGTGCTTAACCTTTAGAATGTTCCTTAGTATTTTATTGAGAGAGGTTTTAATGTTATGGAGGTTTATCTCAGGAACACCACCCCAAATGATAACATTTTGTATTATTACAGGGTACACCAAGGAGTAATACATGGTCATAAGAACAGACATAGGCACAAGTGAGGAAAGTGGATAAAAAACACCTTGAATTTTGCTTAATTTCCTAAAAACTTCAGCTGATTGCAGAGTAAAACTTAACTTATCAATAACGATGCCCAAGTACCTGACACTGGAGACCCACTCAAGCTTAGTTCCGCTAAAATACATGTCTGGCAAGCTTTCAACATGCCTTGGTGTGAACAACATTAATTTAGTTTTTTCTACGTTAGGAATTAGTCTATTATTCTGGAGCCAATTTGTGAGTTCAGCAATCAATATATTTAATTTGCTAATGCACAATTCAAGTGATTTTTCTCTGATATAAAAAACCGCATCATCTGCAAATAGAACCTTCTTTGCAATCCTTATATCTACTATGTCGTTAATAAAAACATTGAATAGAAGGGGTCCTAAAACCGAACCTTGTGGTACCCCAAAATTTATAGGTCCAGTATCAGACACATGGCCATCAATACAAACATACTGCCTTCGGTTACTCAAGTATGACAAGAGGAAGGAGTTGACAATACCTCTAAATCCTCTTATTGATAACTTATGGAGAAGGATATTCCTATCCACAGTATTGAAAGCCTTCTTTAGATCCAAAAAAAGTGCTACTGTATACGACTTCTGGTTAAACGAGGGTAAAATATCACTTACAACCTTAAAAATAGCAGTAGTAGTGCTACATGCTTTTCTAAAACCGAACTGAAGGTTCGAAAGTACATTAAAACGATCAATGAATTTGACCATCCTCGAATGAGTTAGGAGTTCAAAAATTTTATTTATAGTAGTTAGAGTTGTGATGGGTCTATAATTACTCATTTTGGTTACATCACCTGACTTAAACACTGGGATAACCCGACCAACCTTAAGGAGATCAGGGTACAAGCCTTGAGCAATGCTCAGATTATATAAGTGCGCAATGATAGGTCCAACAGTATCACGAACTAATAGGAGTAAACTGGGCTTAATATCATTAAAACTGTTTCCCTTATCCGGCATTGATTGCAATACTGAACAGACTTCGCTCTCATCTGTTGGAGCCAAGAAGAATGTGTGGTCAATTCGACAAATATTATCAAATCATGTAAGATTTATATCATGAGGAAGATTCCCAGTAAGACGTGAAACAATATTCATGAAAAAATGATTAAAAGAATCTGCTATTTGTGGTCCCTCAATAACTGTCCCTTCCTCTGTCATCACCGCCCGCACAGATTCCTTTACACCACGTCCAAGCAGGGTATTGATGTTGGACCAGGTCTTCCGGATATCCCCCCTACAAGTCTCAAACTTACTCATACAATACCTCATCTTGATTTTATTTGTAACCCAAGTCAGTAAATTTTTGTACACATTAAACTGTCGTTTATGAACTAACCCACGCTTCATGAGACTAAATAGCTTGTACTTTTTCCGTATACACCTCTTTAGTTCAGGTGTTACCCACGGAGAACTAACTAGACTCCTGCTTACCCTCTTTCTTTTTATTGGGAAAGCAGAATCATAACACTCAATCAATTTATGGAAAAACTCATTGAAAGCAACATTAGAATTATGTGCTAAAAATACCTGCCTGAAACATGAATTTGACACTCTGTCAACAAATATCTGGATAGTGTTTACATTAATTAGTCTAGAATGTATAGTCTTTACAATGGTTTTACAATTATTTTCAAACATATAATATATTGGGAAATGATCTGTCAAAGAAAACAGCACAACACCAGATGAATGATTAGTCCCTATTTTAAAGTTAGTCCAAATGTGATCAATCAAAGAAAATGGTGTAATTTGGTTAGACTCATTAAACTTAGCAGGTAGTGTAATGACAGGAAAATATCCAGGACCCAGCATACTATTCATGAACACATCAATGTAGGTCAATTTTACTGGATTAAAAAGATTCAGATTAAAATCACCAGTTACCATAATTTTATCATGGGCGGGGAATTTACTGATCACTTGACTGAAAAACATTTCATTAAAAAGTACAGCATTAGCACCAGT
>NC_090739.1:78321485-78338985 GCF_036898095.1 Palaemon carinicauda
CTATACAACAATTACGAATATACAAATTTCTGAATTGAAATATCATTCAAGTGATAGTTCTATTTAGAAAATAGATCTTATCTGTATAAAGCGTATAGTATTTTGTTGGGGATATTGTCCACTTATGTCGGACAATATACTCTGCAATGTAAAGCTATTGCACAGGGAATGCTGAACAATATATTCATTTTAAAAGGATATGAGGACTCCCAGCAGGCTACCTTACACAAAAGCTCGTAAATTTCTATTCAACACAAAAATAGCTGGGTTTCATTTATAGCAAGAATATATTTTGTCGTGGTTCTTTATTGCTAAAAATATGAATAACGTTTATATTACTAAATTCCATATTCCAATAACTTTGATTATTTGTAAGGGAAAATATTCTAAAATTTTGTAGACAATTCAATAATTGTTTTTTTTCCTTTCTTATATTTTCATGGGTCTCAAAATAATCCCAAAGAATTAGTAGTACGGCAAAACTGTCTTCCCTGATTTATTATTATTATTATTATGATTATTATTATTTTTATTATTATTATTATTATTATTATTATTATTATTATCATTATTATTATAATAGTGATAATAATAATAATAATAATAATAATAATAATAATAATAATAATAATAATAATAATAATTTTGATAATGATAATAATTTTGATACATTTATTCATAATAATAACTTTAGTAATTTTAATGATAATGATAATTTTAGGAAGTTCTCGCTAGATTTTTACTTTTTTGTGTGTGCACTATTCATTGAAGTCATTCTAAAGCGCTATAAGTTGTAAAAAATGGCTGAGCAAAAGTCCGATTGCTCCAATAATAGTGATATGCAGATCATATTATTTTGGAAATGCTGTTTATGTCATATCCATTTCATCTTATTTCTAAAGGCAGTAAGAGGCTATACTGTTTTCTCCTGTTTCTTCTTTATTACAAGCTCTTTGAAAATCTGAAGAAAGTCAAAACACGAAAATTCGTATTATAAGTCTATTTTGGTTTCTTTTGCAATTTGCGCAACCGCACATGAGTTCAATTAGAAACATGCACACACAAATACACTCAAACAAACACCTATATATATACAGTATATATACATATGAATATATATATGAATATACAGTATATATATATATATATATATATATATATATGTGTGTGTATATATATATATATATATATATATATATGTGTGTGTGTGTGTGTGTATATGTATGTGCATATATATATATATATATATATATATATATATATATATATATATATATATATGCACACATATATATATATATATATATTTAATTATATATATGTATGTATATGTATATATAATATATTTATATATATAATATATTTATATATATAATATATTTATATATATAATATATTTATATATATAATATATTCATATATATAATATATTTATATATATATATATATATATATATATATATATATATATATATATATATATCATCACCATCATTATCAGCCGTTGCTAGTTCACTGCATGATAAAGGCCTCAGACATGTCCTTTCCCTCGTGTCTGTTTATGTTTTTTTATGCCAGTCTATACTTCAGTATAAAATTTTCTTATATCATCAATGCATCGTCTTCTCTTCCTTCCCCTGCTTCGTTTGCAATCTCTAGGGATCCATTCTGCTATTCTTCTTGTCCATCTGTTATCTGCCATTCTCATTATATATTCTGTCCATGTCCATTTCTTTTCTTTACATATTGTTAGAATATCCTCTACTTTAGTTTAATCTCGTATCCATGTTGGTCTTTTTTCTGTCTTTAAGTGTTAATTACAATATAATTCTTTCCATAGCTCTTTGAGTTATAAGCAGCTTATGTTCTACGCGTTGTATATGGATATATATATTTTTGGGCTCAGTCATTTCGTCCTGATGGAAGGTTCCTTTAGGTAGCTTTCTAAGGGATATTTGGCTACAGTGATACCACAGGTTTCCAGAATTCTAACTCCTGTCACGAACTCCTGTCGCGAGTATCCTTAATATAACTTTTAAGGATATCGCATAATATCAGGGGACGTATTTCTTGATACGACACATTGCAATCTTCACCCCGAATAAAGTTTTCGCTTTGAGGGGGAAGAGTGGCGAAGTTGAAGGGGAGCCGTTATCAAGGTTACCCGGTGGATCCCCTCCCCGTACTACTACGGCGAACCACTCCTTTAAACGTAGCCATTTAAGCACGTGTACTCTCACGTTGCTCTCGGTGTTGTTACTGTTTTTCAAGGAATATTACAATGCAATCTCCAGCATCTTCATCCTCTGGAATGTTTAGTATTTAATCTTTCCTGAGTATAATTTTTGGCTCCCTTCTCACAGTTAAATTAACATAATTCAGGTGTGTTAAGCGCAGCAATGCCATCACCGGAGGCGGCCATTTTAAGACCGCTGTCGTACGCCATAAATGCTTTATTTAGTTAGTATTACGGCGTTCCTGGTATTTAGCTATAAAGAAATTCTAACTATTTAGGCAAAATTATACTAGTGAAGATAAGATTTACACATATAATATTTCCTCTTCCGAATAAAATGTTTCGATCGTATACAATAGGGGCTCGGTGGTATTAGCGTAGCCGAGATCCCAACTCGAGTTAGGCTAGCCTAACTCGTTTTAGTATACTTTAGTAATGTTATCCCCCGTTTAACCTCTAGTATCGTTTTATTAATTCGGTCGGAGATATAGATATCTCCTAGAATTTCTAGCATAATTTGATACTCTTCTTTTTTAGAGAAAATGAGGATAAACCCTTCCTTCCCCCTAAGTGCCGCCAGACCAAGCGACAACCCTATCCTCTGTCATTGCCATTGAGTAGTATACTCCCGTTGGACTGGGATAGGGTTTTCTGTCGATCTTCTTTGCCGGTGAGTATCCCGGCTTTGAAATACGACAGTAACTCAGGGTATTCTGTCTTGTTGCCAACAACGCTACTGATGGGGGAATAGTTATTCCCCTGCGGGTTTCACCGTTGCCGACATAAGAAGCTCAGCTTCCCTAGTCCACAACCGAAAGTGGGTAGTATAATTGCTGCTACCTTTCTCCCTTGTGGACTAGAAGACATGTCTTATATCCGGCAATGTCTTAGGCTAGGTAATTATTATTCCTCTGCCGCCCAGGACGGCGCCGGTATAGAGAACTATGCTTCCTTGATTTACAGCCGAAAGTAGGAGGCATAACTGCCGCCACCTTTCTATGTAAAACATAAATCCCTTTCCCTTCCCCTTCTGTAAGCCGTCACGATTCCTGTGGCCGGTATTCTACAATCTCCCCCGCTTATCGGGCTGACTGAGTTACCGGCCAGGCTCCTACAAAGGCGGTTAAGTTGCTGCTTCGACCATCTCCCTAACAGAAGCAAAGCTCCGGGAAAGGTTGAGCCGGCCCTGATGGCTGCCGGTGGGAAACCCATTACAACTTTGAGTATTCTTCAGTCCTCCCTTGGACTGCCATCCACAAATCCTGTAACCAGTAATACAGCCGGCAACAGAAATTGTGGCTGGATGGAAGCTAGAGTCAATGCATTCTCTACTCTTCCATTTGAATCCTCATTCTGGAAAGAAGGCAGTAGAGACAGTAGTCCCTACAACCCTAATTATTGTACTAAACTATAATAATATGGTAGTCCTTCTCTCCATTCTTTCTCTCTCTCTGTAGGCTAGTGCCGCCAGGTACTAGCCTAACCTGGTAGTATACCGGCAAAACTACAGTATAAGACAATATAGTAGCCAGTATTCCTGCAGTATAACAATACAGCAGTTAGAAAACTACAGAATATAATGAAACAGTAGTATGAATTTCCAACATATTCTTTGTATCCCTTCACAGTCCATTGTTGAGACTGTTTCGAAAATGTTGAGGGAAGTAATCCTTCAACATTCTGATGTGTCCTAGATCATTGGAACACTAACAATTACCCGTCAGTATTAATATTCTACAAGCGGTGGAGTTAGTGTTAGTATACACTGACTCCGGCTCTATATACGAGAGTTATTCCACTCTGTATTTTCCCTAATAAGAAAATAAAGAATATTAATATTCTGGGAGGTCACAGCAATTGTCTGGACGGGAAACACAGATATGTGTCTTTCTTATTTCCTTTCCAGCTTACTATCCTAAGCTATATTAATAATAGTAATGTGTACTATTTTTAATGCATGTGAAAATTTATCAGTGAGATAAATCACCCCATACTCATTTCACTCTATCTTTCCTTACAGGAGGAGGCTAAGGTGAAGTGTGCAGTCATGTACTACAACCACAAAAGAAGGGACTTTTGTGGCCTCAAGATGTGCAGGTCTCATGCCCCCTGCTCCATCGCAACTGAAACCTTGAGGTATTGGGATCTAAAGGGTTGCGCCGTCTGCTCGGCCTTGATGACCGATGGTTTCGGTGATCCTGAGACGACGGAGTCGAGGGATACAGCGAGGGAAACGCTTCGTAAGTGGGTAAGAGGGTTCCAGAAGAACTCTCAGGGACCTTACCTGCCAAACAAAGCTATGAGAAGCCTTCTGTTCCCAAAGGCACAATCCGATGTGGTTTTGCCTCAGGCACGGGTCAAGCCCCCCTTCATCCAGCTGACGATAGAGGCTGACATCAATAAGGCTCTTGAAGGCATGGACATCCATCAAGAACGGATGTCGGAGGTGTCCTCAGACACCGAAAAGTATCTTCTACAAGAAAATCCTGAAGAAGAGGTTGCCCAGCCACTCGAGGAGGAAAAAGGATCCGTATCGACAGTAACGGAAGGCCCTCAGTTTTCTGTGACGGCATATCAACCTGTGCCATCAACCTCTTCGGCCCCAACCCCTCAATCGGACCCGCTGTTATCCAAGGGCAAAGCGCTCATGGCACAGCTGCAACTGATGATGGAAACGTTCCGCAAGGAACAACAAGAGATGAGGAGGGAAATCAGAGAAGCGCAATGCTCGGGCTATTTCAGAGACTCTCACAAGCCTATCAAAGTCTCCGACTTACCCCAATACTCTGAAACCAACCCCTGGAGGTATGCGGAGTATATGCCCATGATGAATGGGAAACTATACATCTCTGAGAAGATGGGGGCCAAACCCCTCGAAGATCTCCAATTCTGGCCTAACATTTCGGCTTACCCATAATGTTTCTTGAGATTGCGGGATGAACCAGCATCTCGAGAGGAGACGGAACCTAAAGAGGTCATGATCTTTGAACATGACAAGGCGCAGGCTCTCTTTGACTAGCACCCTAAAGAAAGCCGGCTATACCAACTCGAAGGTTTCAGCTTTGAGCAAGAGGCACCCTACCTTCCTTGCTCCTTCCTCCAGAGCTTTTCCCTTTTCGGTCAAAGCTCTCAACTGCGTGCTAAAAGCAGTTGACGCGGGCAAACCGTGCCCTACGCTAGAGGAATGCAGACATTGTCTCTAGCCCTGCCTACCTGCGAGAAGGAATGGAACGAGGTTCATCTAACCTTCTCAATCTCGAAACTGGATCCAGAGATAGCAGGACAACAGTTCAACGAGAACCTTCCAAAGTTGTCGGAACATCTTCTGAGAAGGGAACAGGAGACAAAGGAGAGACTAGCCGCCTATTTGTCTCTCCAGAACTGTATGGAGATGTGTGCAGGCCTCTCGAACACCCCAGATATGTACACGGTCCTGGCCAAGATGCACATGGCTACCCATGTGAAGGACATGTACACTTTTGAAAAGGCCAGGAGGGCCCGTAGAGAGCATGCGTTTGCCAATGCAATGATCAAACACGAGCCCAGGAAGTTGATCACTACATGCATCTCAGGCAAGGATCTCTTCCCTAAAGAAGTAGTCCAGGAGGTAATCACTAAAGCTGCCACGGAGAATAAGAACCTTCTCCTGAAGTGGGGCATGTCTTCTAAGAGGAAATCATCCTCTGACGCTGGTCTCCAACCCAAGAATAAGAAGACAAAGAAGCCACGAGTGTCTCACAGACCTGCACAGCATCCCACTGTTACCATGACCACAGTGCCCCAAATGGTTGCCCAGCTGCAAACCACCTTCCAAATGGTCCCCCAGCATTTGGTAGCCCAGTCACCTGTCGTTAATCCAGGCTTTGAGAGGCACACCACTACCTTTCGCCCTAAAAGCAGAGGCTCCAGAAGAGGCTCCTCAAGAAACCCCTCAAGGGGTAGAGGAGGACGTGGTCAGGGGAACAAACCCTCTGGATCATCTCAACAATGAGATGCTCCAGGTAGGAGGAAGACTCTTCCACTTTCGGGATCGTTGGACCTTTGATCCTTGGGACCACAGCCTAGTCAAGAATGGACTCTGGTGGAAATGGAACAAAATTCCACCTCCTTTTTCTCAATTCTTCCAACACTCCACCCCCTTATTGGAAGAATATACCTTAGAACTCTTAAACAAAAAGGTAATAAGGAAAACAAAGTCCATCAAATTCCAGTGAAGGCTGTTTTGTGTTCCAAAGAAAGACTGACAAACTCAGAGTCATTCTAGACTTGTCTCCACTCAACAAGTTCATTGAGAACAAATTCCGGATGCTAACCTTACAACACATAAGGACCCTGTTACCAAAAGGGGCGTACACAGTCTCAATAGACCTGGCAGATGCTTATTGGCACCAACCAGTCAGCCGCCCCCTCTCCTCCTACCTAGGATTCAAACTACATAAGACAAATTATGTCTTCACAGCCATGCCCTTTGGACTAAACATAGCCCCAAGGATATTCACAAAACTTGCGGACACAGTCGTCCAACAGCTACACTTAGAAGGCATTCAGGTAGCAGCATACCTGGATGACAGGCTGGTGTGGGCAGCATCCAAGACAGCTTGTCTACAGGCAGCCACGAAGGTGATCCAGTTTCTGGATCATCTGGGCTTCAAGATCAACTACAAGAAATCTTGCCTCTCTCCAGCTCAAGAGTTCCAATGGTTAGGAATCCATTGGAACTTGCAGTCACACCGCCTATCCATTCCACCGAAGAAGAGGAGAGAGATTGCGGGTTCTGTCAGGAGACTACTGAAATCCAACAAGATTTCAAGACGCCAACAGGAAAGAGTACTGGGCTCTCTCCAGTTCACAGCCATGACAGACCCAGTGCTAAAAGCACAACTAAAGGATGCGTCAGTAGTCTGGAGAAGATACGCATCAAACGCTCGAAGAGATCAACAGAGATTGACACCGACCTTACTGCGATCGCTTCTAAGGCCCTGGTCAAAGGTCAAGAGCCTGACAAGGACAATTCCCTTACAACCACCTCAACCTTCAGTGGTCATCCACACAGATGTCTCACCGGAAGGATGGGGAGGCCATTCCCATCAAAGGAAAGTGCAAGGGAACTGGTGGCACCAGTTCAAGACCTTTCACATCAACATTCTGGAATCCATAGCAGTCTTCCTAATGTTGAAGAAACTATCCCCTCACAGATCAGCCCACATCAGGCTGGTGTTGGACAGCGAAGTAATAGTGAAATGTCTGAACTGACAAGGCTCGAGACCGCCTTACATCAATCATGTGATATTAGCTATCTTTTGCTTGGCAAGGAAGAAAAGATGGCACTTATCAGCAGTTCACCTACAAGGGTTCTGCAATGTGACAGCGGACGCTCTATCCAGGCGGAAACCGATAGAGACAGAATGGTCCCTAGATGCAAACTCATTCTCCTTCATCTTGGAAAAAGTCCCAGAACTGCAGATCGACCTCTTCGCAACGAGCGACAACAAGAAACTACCTCGATATGTGGCCCCACACGAGGACCCTCGGGCAGAAGCGAAAGATGCCATGTCCCTCGATTGGAACAGATGGAATCATATCTATCTGTTCCCACCAAAAAATCTCCTGCTGAAATTCCTCAACAAGCTGAGATCCTTCAAGGGAACAGCAGCAGTAGTGGCCCCCAAATGGCCCAGGAACAATTGGTTCCCTCTAGTCATAGAACTGAAGCTGAAGCTGTTTCCTCTGCCGAGTCCAGTTCTATCCCAACTGGTTCAGAAGTCGACTGTCTACGCTTCATCATTGAGAACTCAAAACCTACATCTCATGATTTTCTTGCCTTAGCAGCCAAGAAAAGGTTCTGGATATCAAAAGACAACATCGACTTTATAGAAGAATACAAGTCAAAGTCAACCAGAAGACAATATGAATCGTCTTGGAAGAAGTGGGTTTCCTTTGTCAAAGCAAACAAACCAGCAAAAATCTCGATAGACTTTTGCCTTTCCTTCTTCATCTACCTTCATGAACAAGGCCTGGCTTCCACCACAATAACTACGTGTAAGTCAGCTTTGACTAGACCTCTTCTTTACGCCTTCCAGGTGGATTTGTCAAACGAAATCTTCAATAACATTCCAAAAGCATGCGCTAGACTCAAACCAACAACCCCTTCAAAGCCCATATCATGGTCCTTGGACAAAGTCTTGCACTATGCTTCGAACTTGAACAACGAAGATTGTACCCTAAAGGATCTAACACAGAAAGTGATATTCTTGTTCGCTATAGCCTCAGGGGCTAGAGTTAGTGAAATAGTGGCCCTATCTAGAAATGAGGGCCATATTCAGTTCACAGAAGAGGGAGAACTGAATCTTTTTCCCGATCCTACCTTTCTCGCCAAAAAACGAGCTACCCACCAAAAGGTGAGGTCCTTGGAGAATCTGCCCTCTGAAGGAAGATGTTTCTCTATGTCCAGTAGAGTGTCTTGAGGTCTATCTCCGAAGAACTTCAGACTTCAAGGAGGGACAGCTCTTCCTAGGCGAAACCTCAGGATCAAACTTATCCCTAAAACAACTGAGGCCGAAACTCACCTACTTTATTTGCAGAGCGGATCCTGACAGTACACCTGCAGGTCACGATGCTAGAAAAGTTGCTTCCTCGTTGAACTTCTTTCAACATAGACTCCGGTCATATACTGGGTGGAAATCTTCTAGAGTTTACTATAAACATTACGCGAAGCAAGTGCATGAAATGAAACACTTTGTGGTGGCGGCAGGTAGTGTTATAAAACCTGTCGTCTAGTGCTGAGATGAACAGTGGACTGTTTTGGGACTTAACAGTGGACTGGGTGAACAGGTATTAGCATCTTCGAGGGTAATATTTTTAATGAAAACCACAATGGTGAATTTCGGACTGTTCTATATAGGTGTAGAATCTAACCAATAACACCAGTGCCGTGTGAACATTTGTACACAGTGTTAAGACATATCCAACATCTAAGTGGAATCAATCAAGTAGATTCACAATTGTGAGTGGCACCTATGGATGATTTTAATATATGTATTTCTTCCCTTACAGGTTAAAAATATATATATCCAAAGATGTAAATATGTCACAATGATTCCATTTATGATACATTTTTCTTTGTATTTTTATATTTGTCTATACAAATAAAATACATATAAACGTATCTGTGTCTTATTCGCCCTTCATGAATAAGAATAAACGATCCAGAGTTTTATTTTCTCCTAAATATACATACTTGAAAGAACAACCTGGTAATCCTTAAAAAATTCCACTTTGTTCCTACGGATTGCAAACTTTGATGCCTTATAGTTGATATCGACAATTTCCCTGCAGGGGGTAGGAAGCCCTAAATTAGTTCCAAACATAGTGGATATGACAAATAACGGTAATGTCATATATATAAGGTCTGGGAGACCATATAAGGAACTCAGTCAAAGTAAAGGCACTTACACAAACCTACAGATATAGTACTTTCAAGTAATTCTCTGGTAAACTTCCATCAGAACGACAGGGCTGAGCCAAAAAAACGGATTTTGAGCAAAGTGAAAAATCTATTTTTTGGGTGATATGGCCATGTCGTCCTGATGGACCCTCCCTTCTTTCAAAAAGGAGTATACAGTACAACTATGTAACTAAAGTCCCCACCCGAAACTACTCTATCAGCGGCTATCCATGCTTAAATGCAACAAGGAATAGCTCACCGTAGTAGTACGAGGGGATCCACCAGGTAACCTTGATAACGGCTCCCCTTCAACTTCGCCACTCTTCCCCCTCAAAGCGTAAACTCTATTCGGGGTGAAGATTGCCAAGTGTTATATCAAGAAATACGTCCCCTGATATTATGCGACATCCTTCAAAGTTACATTAAGGATACTCGCGCCAGGAGTTAGAATTCTGGAAACCTGTGGTTAATTTTCTGGGAGTATTACTGTAGTCAAATATCCCTTAGAAAGCTGCCTAAAGGAACCTTCCATCAGGACGACATGGCCATATCACCCAAAAATAGATTTTTTGCTTTCCTCAAAATCCGTTATATATATATATATATATATATATATATATATATATATATATATATATATATTTATATTTATATACATATACTGTATATATATATATATATATATATATATATATATATATATATATATATATATATATATATATAGACTACCAAACAATTCTTCTTCAGCCATGGGGTTAACTACTGCACTGTAATTGTTCAGTGGCTACTTTCCTCTTGGTAAGGGTAGAAGAGACTCTTTAGCTATGGTAAGCTGCTCTTCTAGGAGAAGGACACTCCAAAATCAAACCATTGTTCTCTAGTCTTAGGTAGTGCCATAGCCTCTGTACCATGGTCTTCCACTGTCTTGGGTTAGAGTTCTCTTGCTTGAGGGTACACTCAGGCACACTATTCTATCTAAATTCTCTTCCTCTTGTTTTGTTAAATTTTTTATAGTTTATATAGGATTTATTTATTTTAATGTTACTGTTCTTAAAATATTTTATTTTTCCTTGTTTCCTTTCCTTACTGGGATATTTTCCCTGTTGGGGCCCCTGGGCTTATAGCATTGTGCTTTTCCAACTAGGGTTTTAGCTTAGCAAATAATAATAATAATAATAACGGGTGATGATGGTTTAAAGGTTTAAAGGTTTGAAGGTTGCTCATAAATGGCAGAGGCAAGGGACAGTGATATTGCCCTATCAAGCAGGACAATGCCCTAGAGACTGACCATATACACATATGATCAGCGCCCAAGTCCCCTTTCCACCGAAGCTAGGACCAAGGAGGGCCAGGCATTGGCTGCTGATGAATCAGCAGATAGACCTATAGGCTCCCCTAAACCCCCATCCTTAGTTCACAAGGAGGGTGAGGTTGGAGCGACTTAAGGAACGAACGAGTTTGAGCAAGACTCGAACCCCAGTTTGGCAATCACCAGGAAAGGACGCTACCACCTGGAGTCCAGTACGTTTTGGCGCCGCTCTTTGGCGACGATGATTTGGCGCCGCCGTTTTGGCTCTGAATGGTTTTGGCGCTCGTTATATTGGCGCTAGCCCATTTGGTGCCAGCCTGGGGGGTTCATTCCAAGTTCTGAATAGATTTTCCTGTGCGTAGCTTCAGCATGATTGTTTGTCCTGTCCTCACCTAATATCGTTCGACTATACATATTCGCCATTTGCGTAGGGAAAAGTGGTGAACGTCGGCCATTTCCCCTCCCCAGAGGTCTTCCTACATAATTATCTTCGACCCAGTTCATTAACGGCTGGGGTTCATCAGGTAAATAATGCGCCAAAGCATCGATGTAAACATCCATGTGAGAAATAGGTACAAAAGATAAAGCAATGACTATTTTGGCTTTAACTGAGAAGTTGGGGTCATTATTATACAAATGTTGGAGCCCAAGTTGTTTCAGGTGCTTATGAATATTATGTGCAAAATGGAAGAAGCAGCCTTTCAACTCCACATCAGGAAAACATTCTGTCTTTGCAAAAAAAGCTGCTTGTTCATAATCACGATAAATCCCCTTTGGTTGCAACTCTGCAGACATCTCAGTTATCATTCGAAACATTTTCACGTATGTTGTTCGACACTTATTAGGTAATAGGGTGTATAGTATAGGGAGAACTCCTTCATGCTTTCTTGCCATAATTACGTAAACCTGTGCAAATAACGGAGGAGACATCAGAAAACTTGCCATCGGCGTTCCACACATCAGAATCACGTAAAATATTTACCCAGGTCTTTCTGTGGCGGGATGTTGCAAAAACAACCCCCACACCCTTGAATCTTACTTCTGACAATTGTCTCCGCAACACAAACTTTCCCCTGACGTTATCTAAAACCAGACTCTTAGACAAAAGGACAAAATAAACAAAAACATGACCTTAAAACTATATATTTCTTACAAACTATAATAAATCAAGCCAAACCATCCACAAAAAAAAACTTTAAACTAATCAAAACTTAACACTTTAAACTAGAATCACCAGCATCAAAAACTTTACACTATATATACCATAAACCCCATCCAAATAAACGCAAAAAACCCTAACAAACTTAAATCTAAACCGCACACCAACTCAAAATATATGTTTATATATATTGCGACACCAGCACTATCGCCACACACAAGCCGAACTGTCTTTTCACGGCAAACTACCACTATATGGTAAACAGGAGTCTCTCTTAATATGCCATAACGGCCTCAACTCCTTGAGTCACAGGTGCCAGTATCATCATCATCATCATCATCGTCATCATCATCATCATCAATCCAAATACACAGGCCAGGTCGTCAACAATTGAGCAGTCAAACGAGCAGTACAAACAAAATCTTAATACAGGCCAGGTCATCAACAATACATCCACTTTCCAAAAAATTTAGTCTCTCCAAAGGAGGAATCACGGCCTGCCAAAATAAAAAAGAAAAACACTTATGAACACTCCTAGCTAACTAAACTATCGCACTATAATCAAAGATAAATAATAAATTGTTCCTATCATTCACAATCACGACAAGCAAATATAAACAAAACTGTACTTACTCAGAATATAAATAATCACTTCCTCGCTGGTAATACAAAAATAATAAATCCAGCGTTCACACAACTGACGGTTACAGCAGTCAAATCAAAATAAGCATTCACCCAAGACATTCACCACTGTCGTAACCTAACTAAAAACATAAACAAACAATCTCATTTGTACCAACAGTCTTTCTCACCACCAACGATCGATACACTAACTACTTTCGCTCGCTGACACAATCTCTCTCTCTCTCTCTCTCTCTCTCTCTCTCTCTCTCTCTCTCTCTCTCTCAGGATTTGGCAAAAAACAAAAAATGAAAATAAAGCAAAAATAAATCCTCCACATTTCTACCAAATATTAAAATTCTATCATGTTCATCTCTGCTAACTCCAAGCAAAAAGTAATGAGGTGATCACTAAACGAGACACAAATTTTCGGATGGTCCTTGAGTTTGTTTCTTGGCGCCAAAATAGCTCATCGCCAAAACAATGAGTGCCAAACTGTCTATCACCAAAATGGCGGCGCCAAATCGTCAGCGCCAAAGAGCGGTGCCAAATCGTCCTGTTCCGTACCACCTGGCCATATACAGTATATATATATATATATATATATATATATATATATATATATATATATATATATATACATATATATATATATATATATATATATATATATATATATATATATATATATATATATATATATATATATATATATATATATATATATATATATATATATATATATATATATATATATAGATGGCCGGGTGGTAGCGTCTTTGCATGGTGATTGCCAGGAAGGAAGGAACCACAATAGAAGTCACTGTTGGCTATCCAGAACTTATTTTTTTTTATTAACCTTATAATATAATGTACTCATACAGATTAAATAAATCTTAATAAATGTTATTGACTACTATATTTCACGTTATAAATTATATATTAAACAGTAAGGATTATCAAATTATTTACAGTAGATGTGAAACCACAATCGGTTACTCATATATATACAAAGAACAAAATCGTAAAACCAAGTTTCAGGTAAATCCAACTTGCTAGCTATCTTTGGCATGAGTAGGATTAAACAAAATCGGTAGAAGTTAACGAAAACGAGCATTTGAACTTGTCTAAGTAATCAAAACTATAAGAAGTTGGATTTTTTTTACCTTCTTATGTGGTACCCCCACGTCATCATCCGCTACTTTGCGTTTGATTTTGTGAAAACTTATTTGAATTGGACTTGAAACTTTGCTTTGTCGACATGGCTTTTGTTTCTGTGTGCCTTTGATGACAGCCAAATCATCCACTAACCATGGATTGAATGTTTTTAATGGTGGCATGTTGTAATGTATGCACAAATATTGACATTCATGGTTTTTCACGTGTTTTTAGAGCAACGCAGCTATTTATAAGATTCTCAACAGATTTGGAAACAGTTCATTAGACACCAGATACTTCCCAGCTTGTTGAGAGTTATCTTTTCCTTGTCCAAAAGACACAAGATCTTGGTATTCTGTACCAAGTTCCTCAAGGTCCAAATCTCGAAACATTAGTCGATGAACAGCCTTGACGTCAACATTTTGAATCTTCAAGAAGGACACCAGTACCTCAATCAATTGTCCTTGTTACTGTTAAACCACTGTACCAAGAACTTTGTCCCTTTTGCCAGTGACAAAGAGGTGGAGGTCTTTGCTTAAGCACCCTCTTTCCTCACCATGTGTGGCATTCTTCTGTCTGTAGGTAGCATGTCCCTCTTTTTTTGTGAACTCCAGTTGTGTCTGCAAGGTGGCAACCCAGCCACTTTTGCTAGGTTTGATGTCACAAGAGATATTTCAGTATCAAGGTCAAGCAGGCCACACTGTCCTATTGAATCTTCTTCTGGAATCGTGAAAACAGTTTGAACATTGACAATAGACAATGATTTATACCAAGAGTTACAGTAGCCCACTCTTAAATGTGTTTAATTAATTGGATATCGTTTGCTTGCTAAATAGCCATATATGGCAGATGGCCTCATGCCGCTCCTTCCAGTTTTGAAACTGGTTTAGTCCTTTCGGACCTCGTATCATATTTTGTGCACTTGTAATTTTTTCTCAGAATAAACTATGCATATATATATATATATATATATATGAATATATATATATATATATATATATATATATATATATATATATTTACTTATTTTGGATGTATATACAAATCTTTCATCAGTTAAGTAGAGAATGTATTCAGTACGAGCTGGAACGGCCGTTGAAGTTGTTAACAAGGTATTCACTCCTGGGTTTACTTCCCTAGCTAGATCCTGGGGAGTATGTGCCAGGAGCCAGGAGCAAGGAGTCCTTAGAGCTACGTTGGCGGACTTTTCAGATTCTGGTAACGTGTAGGGCTCCCCTAGTGTTTGCTGCACTCCCATTGAGGTTGGAAGCTCTCCATTTGTGCTTACCCCAGACATTGAATTTGACCTAAGGAAGTCTTGTAATTACTTAATTCTTTAACTTATAATTTAAGTGAATTATTATGAAAAAAGATTGCGCTATACTATTTTGTGCACATTTGTCTATTCATCATACTCTCTTTGCCTAATGCAACCAATGTAACTTTTGTCATCTTTTTTCTGTAGCCTCAATTAGTTTTTTTTTTTTTTTTTAAGGGAGCTTGTATTTGTTCTATGTATCTTTTATATTTTTATGCCTTCCATATTTACATCTCCACTTCTGCTGCCACAAGTGTAACACATGTCTGTCTTTTTTTTTAGGATATCTTGTGCATAGATTATTATGTCATCCTTGGTTGATATTTTTGTGTGTGAGCTCCTAGAGGAATATGTTTAAAGCTTCATCTGCAGAGGAGTTAACTTGCATGTATAGTCACTAAACGTTTAATTTTTAAGAAATTCACCTCAATATGTTTCTTCTTTAATTCTAGGGGTTTTGGTATATTTATCAGTCTTTCTGCTTCAGAAATAGAGGTACTCCTTACTCACTATCTATAAATAATATTTCTTAATATACTGTATACACATCAGAAGAGGTTGGGTAAAACCCCCGGTGTAATGGGAAAGGCAATTATTATTACAATAAAATTCATACCAAACCCATCAAGTAATATCACATTTCTTTACAAGAGTTCACTACGCACTCTTCTTCGTACAGGTATAAGACTAATCCCCATACCTCTTCACGGGAGAAGGCTAGCTTTCAGACTAACGACTCACCGCATGGCCATGCTAAGAGACGATTCTCCTTCTTGTCCACTTCCGGCGGTGACCTCGCCCGATCAACTGAACCTGGCATGAACAGTTTTCGCCTGACTACCAATTGGTGACTCATATTTGTTATTTCTCTAGCAGGTTTTAGGACTCATTATCGTCAAAGCGTCTGTCCGGCTCTCAGTTAGTCTTGACATAAAACCAGGACATGAACTCACAAACCTAATTCAATCAGATTTTAATGGCATATCTGTTAAGTTTCCTGTCTTTACCTTGAATAACTTCCGACATGAATTTCTTTCTCTTCCTTTCTTTTAAACCTCTCCGTTTCTATTAACTATTCTAACTTCATAGGTTACCGTACATCAGTCGGCCATCGCAACTTTTCTATGAAAAGCTGATATAAACATAAGAGATTATAAAAAAGGCAATATAAATCATTTAAATAACTATACAATAACAATTAAATACCAACATTTTATTTGGTATCCAACATCAACTCTTTGATCTTATCTTATTTTATTAATGCTAAGTTCCTTGATACCTTGATAATTATAATGCAAATTTTTAGCAAGGTAAGAATAGGTGCCACCTTTTCTTTGTAAATTACAATGTAATCTGGAGCAGGTGGAATCCTTGTGTGAGAGAAGATATTCAAGTTTACTAATTCGAAATTATTAATTTGGTTTTAGAAATTCTTGACAATACTTGTATCATTCAAGTTATAATGAAGGAAAATACTATGTACATAATATAACTTTTCAAAAATAATAATTTTACAGTGACTTTTCAAGACTAACTCATGCATTATCGAAGTACCATCACAATAAATTTGAGCATTAATGGATTATCTTGTACAAATAATAACATCATTGTCAATATACATAACTTTAATTGTATATGGGGAACAATTAAATTTACACATTTCTATAAACTTAACAATTCCAAAAGCTAATCCTTGTACACACTTGTAATTGTTAATGGGGGTAATAACACAACGTTACAAATGCATTAGTTGTCATCATTTAGAACACAATTTGTTAATTCTTCATCTTATAAAAGGATCAGTAATGATTTAATTTCACTTCAGGCAAAACTTCTGCGGGTTTCACTGATGGTGCAACCATGTTTTTGGGCAATAACTGTAACATACACTCGTATCAGTAAGAGATTTTGCTATACTCTATTACACCCAGTACCATAATTCATAAGAGTATGAATGAATCATTAATTATAAGCAATAAAGACATTTGTCCCAGTACCAAGAAGCAAAATCTTGATTAGCCAGAAATGGTTACGAATCCAACAGTCCTGCGAGACAATCAAATGCCCCGTCCTCACTTTCATCCTTAAGACCGTCGTAAACCGGTAGTAAGGCCTCTATGAAAGAAAGGATAGTATCTCTCCTAGAAAATAAAGAGCAAATTTCTGGGTATATATATATATATATATATATATATATATATATATATATATATGTGTGTATATATACATAATATATATATATAATATATATA
>NC_090739.1:78341485-78353985 GCF_036898095.1 Palaemon carinicauda
CCTAGCATTCGCATGGCAGCAGATCGATCCCTGCCTGGGACCGTGAGTGTAAGTTGTTTACTGGGGAGGCCACTGTTGTGGTAGGACATTACAGTGGGGGTTGGGCTTGCCCGGCTGACGTTCTGGTGAGCATCTATTCTGATGAAACTGGAACTAAAACCAGACTTCTTTAACCTTTAAAAACGTGCTTGAACTTTTTTTTGAAAAGCCCATAGTAGGTTTTTTTTCTTCCAAATGATAGGCGTATCCCTTATTCTTAGTGGGAAGGGATAATGATATGTAAATTAATTTTTAGCAATCCTTTGAAATGAATTCAAACTAATTTATGGTCATGCACAATTTTCTCAGTGGCTAATTGGTAATGCAATTGTAACTCTAACCAAACGTTTATAGTGATATTTTTCATACAACTTTCTAGGATATCATGAAATTGCTTTGGTGAAATTAACGCAGGATTTAGGATTCCCTTGTAAGCATTAATTATGGCCTAATCACCTCACCGTAAAATGTTAGTTCTATTTCAACGTTTATTGGCCCTTTTATTGCTGAACTTTCACTCTCAATATCATTACGCTGGATCTATGTTAATGTTTGCTATGGCAAAATCTTTTAATATCTGTACACAACCAGGAATTTTTTTTTTCGTATTTTCGTATGGCTTCCCTCTCACTGTTTGTCTTGCATATTATATAATTTCTCTCTTTTTTAGTCTCAATTAGCAGTTTTTTAAGTGAGCTCGTATTTGTTTTAAGTTTCCTTTATATCTTTTCTGCCTTCCATATTTACCATCTCAACTTACGCAGCCTCAAGTGTAGCATATGTTTGTCTTTTATAGGATATCTTCTTTAAGGTAAAGTTAATTCATAGACTCAGATGTACGTCAAGCATTGTACAGGGATTATTTTTATGTCGGTCTTCTATGATTATTTTTTGTGTGTGAGTTCTAAGGCGAATGTAATTAAAGCTTCAACCACGGAGTTAACTTGTATGTACTGTATAGTCATAAATGTTTACCTTGATGTTTCTTCTTAAATTCAAGGGTTGTTTGTATATTTATAGGTCTACAGTTAGGTTTGATTGTTGTTTCAGCAATAGATGGTACTCATTTCTCACTATTTATAAACAGTATTTTTTAATGTCCACATGTCAGGTGAGGTTGTGCAAAATACATAATGGAATGCGAAATTCAATTATTATTACAATATAATTTATACCAAAGCCCTTAGGCAATATTAACTTCCTTTGCATGAGTTCATTAGAGCTACTATTCCTCTTCCCAGAGGAGAGCCAGTTTTAAGACTTATGACTCAAAGCATGCCAAGAGCCGATTCTTCTTTGTCCACTTCTGTGGTGACCAGACCCGATCAGCTGAGCCTGGGTGAACAGTTTCCGCCTGACTACCACCAGATGATTCTTATCATTGTTATTTCTCCTACAGGTTTTACAAATCGTTATCTTCAAAACTTCCGTCTGACTCTCAATTAATTTTCTCATGAAACCTGAACATATCTCATAAACTTACGCTATTCAGTTTTTAATGATATCTTATCACCTAAGATTCTTGCCTTTACCCTGAATAAACTTCGACATGAATTTTTCTCTTTACCTTTCTTTTGAACCTTTCTCTATGCTTCTATAATCTATTCTAACTTCATAGGTTACCTTACATATATATGTGTGTGCGTGTGTGTCCTTATAAACTTTCTCCACATTTGCAATACTTATAACAATAGTCTATATTGTCCTCATAAGCTATATATGGTTCTGTATATAAGTCTTTAATCAGCAACTTTCAGAAATCTATCGCCAAATCTCCCGAACTCAATGTTAATCCACCTTTCTTTGGGAAAATTAATGAACAAGTATTTTACCGGAATAAAACTTAGGAAGACGACGGAACACTGGAGGAATGACATTGATTGACGGGTTTGTCGATAATGCTAAAATGTTCGTCAAATGCTTAAAGTTTGAATCAAACTCAATTATCTTTTCAAAAGTTAGTGCAATGCAGACAAACAACCCTTGTTATTAAAGGACCTGATTGATGTCGGTCTAAAAATACTTTAGAGCAAACCAAACTAATGGATTGCTTGTCTAAGACATGATTGGAAACATCGCTTATCCATCTCACTCTTCTATCCCTTAGGCCATTTTTGGAGGTAAAATAAACTTTATATTATGAATGTTGAGAAAAATGGAAATAAATTTAAGGCATGATGATCTTATTGAGAGAGAGAGAGAGAGAGAGAGAGAGAGAGAGAGAGAGAGAGAGAGAGAGAGAGAGAGAGAGAGTACACCTTGCTTATGTCTTCGTGTAAGTTACCTTGTTTTGTTATATATCTTAACGGATACTGAACACTACGAGAATTTTTTGCTCTCTTCTCTCTACCACAACAATTGGCTAGTGATTAGGCTTATAATTTATTATTTTAACGAAGATATTAATTCAGATTATGAGTAATAAAACGCTGAACATTCAATTTGCAAGTTTAACGCACTATGACTGTTTTGATACCATGCTACAAGTAATTTATATTGTTTTTCATAAATTTCCATCAAGTACTTGTCTTATTTAAAAAAATTCGAACAGTACTTGTTAATGTTTTTTTCGTCTTGATCATTGTATCAATTAACCCGTGATGTTGCCTCTGAATTTAAAAACAATTTGTTTCTACCTTAAATAAGAGGAAAAAATGACTCGAATATGTTGTATGAATGGTAATGACTTACCGCAATGAGATTTCCTTTCCTCGGGCAACTATCAAGGAAATTGCTTAATCCGAAAGCTAAAATGCTAAAAACAACATGGAAGCATTTCCAATCCCCAATGAGATCCAGGTCTAATGCACTTCACTCAATATATATATATATATATATATATATATATATATATATATATATATATATATATATATATATATATATATATATATTCACTCAATATATATATATATATATATAGCCTCGCTTAATAAAACTATTTAATCAATGGAGGTGTTTAAAGGATAAAACATATAATTTCTGATTATAAAAATTCAAAGCATCATTGAATCATCTAATTCTACTGATATTTTAGTATATCATAAAAATAAAAATACAAGAATAATAGAAAAGTATTAGCACTTTTTAACATAATTATGTTATATATTCTCTAGAAATAAGTAAGCGAAAATTTATTAAAATAGTAGTAACTAAACCAATGAAATAATAATAATAATAATAATAATAATAATAATAATAATAATAATAATAATAATAATGATGATAATTTTAGAGATTCTAATGATAATTTGATTAATTTGATTATAAAATTATAATCATTTTAAAAACTATTACTATTAATATTATTATTATAAATATTATTATTATTATTATTATTATTATTATTATTATTATTATTATTATTATCATTGTTAATAATATTATTATTCTTATTATTATCATTACTATTATTATTATTATTATTATTATTATTATTATTATTTCTGAAATCATTAATTTTATTATTTTTTATTAAATTAATAAGATTAATATCAATATTAGAATTAATGAAATTATTAGTATTATGAAAATCATTAAAGTTACTATTATCATTATAACTATTAAAATGATTGTCATTGTTATTAAAATTATTAGAATTTTTATTTTTATAATTATGAAATTTATTATTATTAAATTATTCAAATTTCATTATTATTAACATTATTATTAAAATCAGAATTGTTAGAATTATTATTATTAAAATGAATAAAAATGATTTTAATATTATTATTAAGAATTATTAATATTATTAATATTGTTTAACCTATTGAAATTATGATTATCAATAAAAGTATTAAAATTATCAGTATTATCAAAACTATTATTATTATTATTATTATTATTATTATTATTATTATTATTATTATTATTATTATTATTATTATTGTTGTTGTTATTAATATAATTGAAATTCTTATTAGTTTTAAAATCATTAAAATAATTAATATTATGAAAACAATTAGAATTACTATTATATCATTATAATTAAACTTATTAGAATTATAATAATAATAATAATGGTTGTTATTATTTTCATTATTACTATTATGACTATTAAAATAATTAATGTTATTATTTTCATTATTATTATTATTATTATTTCTACTACTACTACTACTACTACTACTACTACTACTACTACTACTACTATCAAACTTATTTAAATCATTAATATTAAAATTATTAAATGATTATTATCAACAATATTATTATTATTATTATTATTATTACTGTTAAAATGATTAAAATTGTTAAGATTTTTGTTAGTGTCCAAAAACGTAAAAATCTTTGTCTTTAGAATTATTAAATTGATTAAGATGACTACAATTATTATCAAAATCATCAAAATTATTTTCATTGTTGGTATTAATAATAATAATAATAATAATAATAATAATAATAATAATAATAATAATAATAATAATAATAATAATAATAAAAATAATAATAATAATAGCAATTTTGATAATACTAATCATTTTAGTCATTTGATTGAAAATTATCATTTCAGTACATTAAAGGATATTGATAATATTAATCATTCTAATAATCATGTTTATATCATTTTTAATAACTTTAATGATAATAATTTTAGCAGTTCTGATTTTAATAATAATATTATTTCTTATGATACTACTACTACTACTACTACTACTACTACTACTACTACTACTACTAATAATAATAATAATAATAATAATAATAATAATAATAATAATAATTGTTATTATTAAATTTATTATTATTATTATTATTATTATTATTATTATTATTAGTATTTAAATTATTAATTTTAAAATTAGTAAATTATCATTATCAAATTTATTTAGATTATTATTATCATTATTATCAAAATTGTTATTAAAACTATTGTTACTCTTGAAATTATTGAAATTGTCAAGATTTTTGTTAGTGTAAAAATTGTAAAAATTATTGTCATAAGAATTATTAAATTAATTAAGATGCTTACAATTATTATCAAAATCATCAAACTTATTTTCATTTATGGAATTATTGTTATTAGAAATTGTTAAAATTTTAAAATTATAATTCTTATAATTATCAAAATTATTATTATTATGAAAATTATTAATATTATTATTGCCAAAATTATTGAAATTTTTATCATTATTGAAATCATGTTATTGATATCACTAAAATCATTAAAATTATTTGAATTTTGTTATAAAATTGTTAGAATTTTGATTGGTATTAAGATTTTATGATTATTATTGGTAATAATACTATTAGAATTATTGTTCTTTATGAAACTATAAAGACATATAAATACCATTAAGATTATCAAAATTATTATTAAGAAAATTATTGATAATAATATTATTAAAAGTATTAGAAATATTATTGTTATTAAAATCATGTTATTATATCTTAAATACTAAAATGGAATTAATATTCTTACACAATTATTAGAATTTTTATTACTAATATTATTAAAATTATTGTTATTAAGATTATGCAAATAATGATTATTTTAAAATGATCAAAATTGTTATCCTTAGAATTAGTAGAATTATTGTTATAAATTTTTTTATTATTATTATTATTATTATTATTATTAAAACTACTTTTAATATTGAGATGATTATTATTAGTGAAATTATAAAAGAATTAGGATTATTAATATTAACAAAATTAATCATATTAAAATTATTATCATCAGAATGATTAAAGTTACTATTGTTAAAATAATTAAAATTAACATTATTAAAAGAAATTATCGTAATTATTATCTTTTAAAATTGTTATTATTAATATGATTGAATAATTATCGTTAAAATCAGTACTATTTTTATTATTATTATTAAAATTAGTATTTATAGAATTATTATAATTATCATTATTATGGAAAACCTTTAAATAGATATTGATATTAAATTATTAAAATTATTATCATTATTATTATTATTATTATTATTATTATTATTATTATTATTATTATTATTATTATTATTAAAATCACTGAAATAATTATTATTATTAAAATTATCAAAATTATAAATTGATTCTGGTAGTAGACCCTCTTTCAAGCAGGTTTCATTGAAAATCATGGCTGCCTTAGAGGCATTTATCTTACAACTGAGTTTCTCAATGGTTCGAATTTTCTTTACTCCTCAGTCCTGTATTCCACCAGTGGCTAGCTGTGCTATGTTGAACCATATGCACTGAAGGAATTTCTATAATTTTGCTATAAAAATATAGTAAAAATTGGTGGATAGGTTTGGCTGCCACGCCTCACGAGAGGTTGTTGGGTTGCTCATTTCATCATTCAGCAAAGTCTGAATGGATATGGGCTGGCTGGCTCATTTCATACCGCTTCGAGTGGTTTGTCAAGTCAGCCTCTGGCTGCTGATTGGTCTTCGTGGTCAGAGTTCATACCAGATACAGGGAACGTGTTTGTCTCAGTCAAGGCAGGTATGATTCTAGGTCTGAGCTGGTCTGGGAAGGGCTTCCAGTGAGGTGCGCTGATTGTCTGAAGCGCTGCATGAAGGAGCTCGAAGTCAGGCAAGCTGTTCTGCTGTTCAGATTCGAGAGCCCTAGAGTCCTTAGTCACTTACTGGGAGATTCTCAGTCGCTGGCAAGCTGCCAAGCCGCTGGTTATCGTTGTCCTTGTTGGTGTTAGTTAGTCATTGAGCAGTGTTCCTATGGTAGGAGAGGAAGAAGAATATCTCTGGGTTTTATTGAGATTTGACTTCTCTTGCTGGATGTGACGTGCCTCCAGTATCGTGAGCCTTGCCTGCCAGAGCCCTGCTAATGATCTTGGTGTGTTTATTTTTTAAATTATTTGGTCTCGTAGGATATTCTTGTCGTGCACAAGGAGTTGGTGTATTTTAATGGCATCCTTTTGAACATGGCAGGGCAATCTTTTGGATAGTCTTATCGTCATCATCCCAATATACTGGCTGGGGCATTCACAGACTGGGCATTGATAAAAATATACTTAGTTTGACTTCTTCAGGAAGTTCTGTACATGAGGGCTAGGTTATCCTTCACGATGAGGGATCTTGCCCTCGTAGTCTGATAATAGATGATAAAATAAATTTCAGTATCCTCTTGAACAGGCGTGACGTGGCTCTTGATTATGTCCTTCATGGCTATCTCGTCCTGTGGGCATTGATGGTGCATAAGACCTACTCACTGCTGGGCTTGGTCTCCTATCAGTTGTCCATAGCACCTTTGACCTCTTGGTTGACTTGCCTGTTGGAGTAAACATTGTTCACTAGGAACGGGTAGTCCTATCCAGCTCCCTTTGAGATTCCATCCAGGAAGAACAACGAGAGTAGGCCCAACGAACGTAAGCTCTGATGGTGGAGGTCTTGTATATAGTGCGACACTCACAGTCCCTGTTCAAGCAGGGTATCAAAACCTTGCTCAGCAGCTGAGACCAGGACATCCAGGAAGTGAAAACAGCCGTTGTCATGATGTTCCAGCAAGAATTTTAGGGAGCTGTACTCCTCAAATGTCCAACGTAGTACTTTGATGCTTTAAGAGGAGGGGGCTTTCACAAAGATGTCGTTGATATAGTGGATGTATATTTCTGGACAATCTATGTGAGCAAAAATTTGCTCCTTTACGACATCCATGTAAAAGGCCTCAGACATGTTAGTCCACATCCGTCTGTTTATGGTCTTTTTATGCCAGTTTATATCTGCTAATTTTAATTCATGGATTATTATTCTTTATCCTCATCTTCATCCATACTAAGGCGAATGCAGGACAAAGGCATCAGACATGTTAATCCACTTCTGTCTGTTTATGGTCTTTTTATGCCAGTTTATATCTGCTGATTTTTATTCATGGATTATTATTCGTTTTCCTCATTATCAACCATGATTAGTCGAATGCAGGACAAAGTCCTCAGACCTGTTAGTCCACTTCTGTCAGTTTTATGGACTTTTTATGCCAGTTTATATCTGCTGATTTTTATTCATGGATTATTATTCGTTTTCCTCATCATCATCCATGATTGATCGAATGCAGGACAAAGGCCACAGTCATGTTAGTCCACTTCCGTCTTTTTATTGTCATTTTATGCCAGTTTATATCTGCTGATTTTTATTCATGGATTATTATTCATTTTCCACATCATCACTCATGATTTGTCGAATGCAGGACAAAGGCCTCAGACATGTTAGTCCACTTCCATCTGTTTATGGTCTTTCTATGCCAGTTTATATCTGCTGATTTTTATTTATGGATTATAATTCGTTTTCCTCATTATCATCCATGATTAGTGGAAGGCAGGACAAAGGCCTCAGACAAGTTAGTCCATTTCCGTCTGTTTATGGTCTTTTTATGCCAGTTTATATCTGCTGATTTTTATTCATGGATTATTATTCGTTTTCCTCATCATCATCTATGATTAGTGGAATGCAGGACAAAGGCCTCAGACATGTTAGTCCACTTTCGTCTGTTTATGATCTTTTTTTGCCAGTTTATATCTGCTGATTTCTATTCATGGATTATTATTCGTTTTCCTCATTATAATCCATGATTAGTGGAAGGCAGGACAAAGGCCTCAGACAAGTTAGTCCATTTCCGTCTGTTTATGGTCTTTTTATGCCAGTTTATATCTGCTGATTTCTATTCATGGATTATTATTCGTTTTCCTCATCATCATCTGTGATTAGTGGAATGCATGACAAAGGCTTCAGACATGTTAGTCCAATTCCGTCTGCTTATTGTCTTTTTATTCCAGTATGTATCTTCTGATTTTTATTCATGGATTGTTATTCGTATTCCTCATCATCATCCATTATTAATCGTATGCAGGACAAAGGCCTCAGACATGTTAGTCCACATCCTTCTGTTTATGGTCTTTTTATGCCAGTTTATATCTGCTGATTCTAATTCATGGATTATTATTCCTTTTCCTCATCTTAATCCATAGTAAGTCGAATGCAGGACAAAGGCCTCCGACATGTTAATCCACTTCTGTCTGTTTATGGTCTTTTTATGCCAGTTTATATCTGCTGAATTTTATTCATTGATTATTATTCGTTTTCCTCATCATCATCCATGATTAGTCGAACGCAGGACGAAGGCCTAAGATATGTTGGTCCACTTCCGTCTGTTTATGGTCTTTATTAGCCAGTTTATATCTGCAGATTTTTATTCAAGGATTATTATTTGTTTTCCTTATCATCATCCATGATTAGTCAAATGGAGGACAAAGGCCTGAGACAAGTTAGTCCAATTCCGTCTGTTTATGGTCTTTTTGTGCTAGTTTATATTTGCTTATTTTTATTCATGGATTATTATTCTTTATCCGCATTACCATCCATGATTAGTCGAATGCAGGACAAAGGCCTCAGACATGTTAGTCCACTTCCGTCAGTTTATTGTCTTTTTATGCCAGTTTATATCTGCTGACTTTTATTCATGGATTATTATTCGTTTTCCTCATAATCCATGATTAGTGTAATGCAGGACAAAGGCCTCAGACATGTTAGTCCACTTCCGTCTATCTATGAACTTTTTATGCCAGTTTATATCTGCAGATTTTTATTCAAGGATTATTATTTGTTTTCCTTATCATCATCTATGATTAGTGGAATGCAGGACAAAGGCCTCAGACATGTTAGTCCTCATCTGCCTGTTTATGGTCTTATTATGCCAGTTTATATTTGCTTATTTTTATTCATGGATTATTATTCTTTATCCGCATCACCATCCATGATTAATCGAATGCAGGACAAAGGCCTCAGACATGTTAGTCCACTTCCGTCTGTTTCTTGTCTTTTTATGCTTTTTTATATCTGCTGACTATTATTCATGGATTGTTATTTGTTGTCCTCATCATCCATGATTAGTGGAATGCAGGACAAAGGCCTCAGACATGTTAGTCCACATCCGTCTGTTTATGGTCTTTTTATGCCAGTTTATATCTGCACACTTTTATTCATAGATTATTTTTTGTTTTCCTCATAATCATCCATGATCAGTCGAATGCAGGACAAAGGCCTCAGACATGTTAGTCCACTTTCGTTTGTTTAGAGTCATTTTATGCTAGTTTATAGCGACTGATTTTTATTCATGGATTATTATTCTTTTTCCTCATCATCATCCATGATTAGTCGAATGCAAGACAAAGGCCTCAGACATGTTAGTCCACTTTCGTCTGTTTATGGTCATTTTATGTCAGTTTATATATGCAGATTGTCTTTCATGTATTATTCTTTATCTGCATCATCATCCATGATTAGTCCTAACAATGGATTTGCATGCAACCAATTTTGGACAGTGGAAATAAGTGAGATTGGTACAACTACCTGGTCGTTAGTTACATGTGGTGTACTTCGGGTTTCCCTTGTCACGGATCTACATAGAATATTGTCCTTGATAAAATAATTCTGCTGCGTATACTTTATATATTCCTTTTCCTTACGATTGCCTTCCAAAGCATTTATATTTTTTTCTAATTTCTGATCTTTTCTTTGCTCAGTCTGTAATAATTCAGCGCTCCAGCCCAGATCTTCTTGTTCAGATATAGTTTTAACAATAGGCATGGATGTTGATATATCTATTAATTCAGCTAAAGGCTCCGTACAAGATGATACGTGGTTGCGTGATAATGCATCAGCTATGATATTTGCTTTCCCTGGTAAATACCCGATTCTCACGCCAAAGTCTTGAATGATCAAATGCCACCGAGTTCGTTTGGGGCTGTGATTGAATCCTATAAAGAACTCGGTTAGTGGTTTATGACCAGTAAGAACCTTAACGGGATAACCGTATATTATGAACTTAAAATGCACTAGTGAATTAACAATAGCTAGCCCTTCCTTGTCTATTACTGCATACTTACTTTCGGAAGTTCTCAGTTTTCGAGAATAAAAAGCTATCGGGAAAAATTGTTTTTCATATTGATGAAGCAATACCCCACCTACTCCTAAGTCTGAGGCGTCTGTTGCAATAAAGAATTCCTTACCGAAGCCAGGAAATTTTAAGATAGGAGAACTACAAAGTTCATCTTTCAAGGTATTAAACGCCAGTTGATGTTGCTCAGACCATATGAAATCTACGCCCTTCTTCGTAAGATCAGTTAAGGGAGTGGCTATTATTGAATAATCGCGTATAAAACGCCTGTAATATCCACTACAACCCAGAAATTGCTGTATTCCCTTGACATTAGTAGGTATCGGAAAGTTACGGATAGCCGACACCTTATAAAGGACTACTTTAAGACCTTGGCTTGACACCGTAAAACCCAAATAGACTAATTCTGTTTTGAAAAATTCACACTTGCTAATCTTTACCCTTAAGTTATGTTGTCTTAGTCTCTGTAGTACTAGTTCTAATTTACGTAGATGTTCTTCTAAGGTATTGGAAAAGATTACAAGGTCGTCCATATAGGCATGCAATATATCCCCTAGCAAATCTCCAAACACTATGTTAATCATTCTTGTAAATGTTATGGGAGCACAACGTAAACCAAAAGGCATCCGTAAAAATTCATAATGTCCCCTGGCTGTGCTGAAGGCTGTGTATGGGATACTATCTTCTTCTAATGATATCTGGTGAAAGCCTTTAAGTAAGTCCAAACTGGTAAAATATTTATTCTGACCTAACAAAGACAAAATATAGTCAGTACATGGCACTGGGAATCGATCAGGGATCGTCTCCTCATTTAAGCGACGGAAATCTACGCAGATACGCCATGTTCAATCTTTTTTCGTTACAACTATTAGTAGAAAATTATAAGGGCTGTTTGATTTCCTAATTACTCCTTCTTCTAGCATTTTACCTACTTCATCATTTATTTCATTCTGGAATTTCATAGGGAGTCTGTACGAGGGTACATAGATAATTTTCTGCTTGTCCTTTAACCTTATTTGATGCTCGATCACATCTGTTTTTCCTAAGGATCCATCCGTAGTGGAAAAAACATCATGATATTCAGTTAAAAGTCCAAAAACATTTCTGCTGAATTTCTTCGTCTTGAATGTCTTTATTGATTTTATTTTTAATAGATTGCAAAATGGATTCATCCGCAACTGATTGAGCGTGATTAATTTCAGCGACGGTAAGAATACGATGTTTATATACTTCTACATCCAAGATATGTTTATTTTTGTGAATTACTAAAGTGGTATTTAAATGATTACAGACTTCAATATTACATTGTTGATGTGAGCCTACTGTATAAATAGCTTGTGTGACAGACAATCCATTAGTTTTCAAAGTATCGGAAAGGATTAATATTTCAGATCCTGGTAATGTTTTCTTTACTTGTACTATTAAATTCGAAGGTACGTTCGGCTCAATAGATTGCGTGCAAGATGATATTACGGGTGAACGAGAATTCTGTTGGGTCGCGTATATTATTTCTTTATTAGTGAGACAAGTTATTGGTTCTTCAACGTACGTTACTGTTCTATTTGTAGTCTCCTTTTTATCCAAAACTGATTTTAAGGTATTAGAAGACTTGTAGAATTTTC
>NC_090739.1:78358985-78368985 GCF_036898095.1 Palaemon carinicauda
CAAATAATCATGGATGATGATGAGGAAAACGAATAATAATTCCATGAATGAAAATTTGCAGATATGAACTGGCATCAAAAGACCATAAACACACGGAAGTTGACTAACATGTCTGAGGCCTTTGTCCTGCATTCGACTAATCATGGAATTATGATGAGGAAAACAAATAAAAATTCCTGAATAGAAATTTGCAGATATGAACTAGCATAAAAAGACCATTAACCGACTGAAGTGGACTAACATGTTGAGGCCTTTGTCCTGCATTTGACTGATCATAGATGATGATGAGGAAAACGAAAAATAATCCATGAATGAGAATTTGCAGATATGAACTGGCATCAAAAGACCGTAAACAGATGGAAGTTGACTAACATGTCTGAGGCCTTTGTCCTGCATTCAACTGATCATATATGATGATGAGGAAAACTAATAATAATCCCTGAATAAAAATTTGCAGATATGAACTGGCATAAAAAGACAGAGACGGAAGTGGACTAACATGTCTGAGGCCTTTGTCCTGCATTCAACTATTCATGGATGATGATGAGGAAAACGAATAAAAATCCCTGAATTAAAATTTGCAGATATGAACTGGCATCAAAAGACCATAAACAGATGGAAGTTGACTAACATGTTGTCTGAGGCCTTTGTCCTGCATTCAACTGATCATAGATGATGATGAGGAAAACGAATAATAATCCATGAATAAATATTTGCAGATATGAACTGGCTTCAAAAGACCATGAACAGACGAAAGTTGACTAACATGTCTGAGGCCTTTGTCCTGCATTCGACTGATCATGGATGATTATGAGGAAAACGAATAAAAATCCCTGAATTAAAATTTGCAGATATCAACTGGCATCAAAAGACCATAAACAGACGGAAGTGTACCAACACTTTTGAGGCCTTTGTCCTGCATTCGACTGTTCATGGATGATGATGAGGAAACTGAATAATAATCCCTGAATAAAAATTTGCAGATATGAACTGGCATCAAAAGACCATAAACAGACGGAAGAGGACTAACATGTCTGAGGCCTTTGTCCTGCATTCGACTAATCATGGATGGTGAAGAGGAAAACAAATAATAATTCATGTATAAAAAATTTTCAGATATGAACTGGCATCAAAAGACCATAAACAGACGGAAGAGGACTAACATGTCTGAGGCCTTTGTCCTGCATTCGACTAATCATGGAAGTAGATGGGGAAAACGAATAATAATCCATGAATAAAAATTTGCAGACATGAACTGGCATCAAAAGACGATAAACAGACGGAAGTGGACTAACATGTCTCAGGCCTTTGTTCTGCATTCTGCTGATCATGGATGATGATGAGGAAAACGAATAATAATCCATGAATACAAATATGCAGATTTGAACTGGCATCAAAAGACCATAGACAGACGGAAGTGGACTAACATGTTTGAGGCCTTTGTCCTGCATTCGACAAATCATGGATGGTGAAGAGGAAAACAAATAATAATTCATGTATAAAAATCTGCCAATATAAACTGGCATAAAAAGACCATACACAGACGGAAGTGGACTAACTTGTCTGAGTCCTTTGTCCTGCTTTCGACAAATCATGGATGAAATGCAAACAAAACCTTTCAACGATCACCTTCAGCTACTTCCCAATCCTCATCAAAATCGAAAGACATTGAGACACAAATATGACACAATCACAACGTTTGGCTAAAGATAAAATCGATTTTTTTTGCCGATCATCTAAATATAAGATCGAATCTTTGGCATTTCAGATTCTTGAGCATCATACAACCTTTCCTATTTGTGAACTTCTTTAATTACGTTTAATGCTTTATTAGTATTATACTTTTGTCATCAGATAACAACGCTTGACGATGTTTGTTGTTGAGGTGGAGTTTGGGATGGGCGCTGGGCAGGATGCAGCCGGAGTCTTATCTTTGATATCCTGTGGTGACGTCACAGAACTTGACTCTTGGCTTATATTTGTAAAGCGAATCATTTCAGTAGTATAAAGTGCTTCACATCGATACATAACGGCGGTTTTGATGTTCGTTTGGTGTAACATTGGCTGATAACTAAGATTAGGAAAATGTGTGTTTATAGTAGAATCTAAATATAAGAATAGGGGACAGAAAATCCTCAGTGCTCGAGTCAGACTACGAAAATATGAATAATTAGTATTTCAAATTAAGTGCACACAACAAATGCCTCTGTTAATCATTTGCTTACGCCAAATTCAGCGGCTGCCATCTTCAAGGAGAGATAGAAAGGTAGGTATTTAACATATATATATTATGAGTGAAACATGAAGGATGGTCTTTGTTTAGAATATCTCAATTTTCAATTATAATATTTACGTATGTTTGGATCTATTTGAAAGCTTTGGAACCCTTTTTTTTCTTCATTTTCAATCTGTATTAAAGATGAGAACTCTTTTTTTTTCTTCTCAGATATTTCATCAAGTCTTATGTCAATGGACTGAATATTACTTCAGATAAAAAAGTGAGAATTTCATTACTTTTATCATGTTAACATTATATCCATATATATATATATATATATATATATATATATATATATATATATATATATATATATATATATATATATATATATATATATATATATATAAAACTTTTATATCCGTTTCAAAAATGGAACCTTCATCGAATTATGTAGAGCCTTTATATACAAGATTATTTCCATGACCCATTACATGCATATATATATATATATATATATATATATATATATATATATATATATATATATATACATATACATACATATACATATATATATATATATATATATATATATTATATATATCATGTATACTGTATATAGTTATAACTTGGTAGAGGGGTTTGTGTTGTACTAATCTGGGCCATCCGCACTATTTTGGATTGCTGAGAGAGTGTATGTATGTGCTGGTTTGTGTGTGTGTGTTTTTTTGTGTGTTTGTGTGTTTATATGTAAACTATTTCTTACATAATGCATGTATATATATATATATATATATATATATATATATATATATATATATATATATATATATATATATATGTGTGTTTGTGTGTGTGTGTGTGTGTGTGTGTGTGTACATATGCGCACACAATATGTATATAATTATTATTATTAGAGTATTACTCTCTAAGCTACAACCCTAATCGAAAAAGCAATTTGCTGTAACCCCAAGGGTTCCAAATGGAATAAATAGCCTTTCTAAGAAAGGAATAAGATAAATTATATCAAAAGTAATGAAAAATTTAAACGAAATATTTTATAAAGATCAATAACAGTAAAACAGAAATTTCATATACATACTATAAAAAGACGTGTTCATTATGAAATCATTTGCTGTAAGTTTGTACTTTTGATTGATTGATTGATTAGAAGTTTCCTGGCCTCTTGACATTAAAGGTCATTGATGTTGTTATTTGAAATACAGAATAAAAGCATATTCGATTATAACCATAGAAGCAAAGATATCATCATAAAGTTAGAGGGGATTCAGAAGACTTGCTTATGAAATTGATACATCCTGCCTAGTAATCTTTAAAAAGGATGAACCATCCATCCTCACCTAGAGCCCTAAGAGATGTCTATTTCTTTTTGTACAATAAGTAGGTATTCCGTCAACAAAAGCTTCCCTGGCAAGGGTACCAAAAAGTAGTCGCAATATGGCTGTTATAGGCCAGATAGCAGAAATTCATGTTACATCCGAGTGTGACCAATGCGATGACTATAAAGAGTACTCTCCTACTTTCGGTTCATTATATTATACTTCCAACGAGATATATAGAATTCGATACATCTTTCAAATTATTTCCAACTAAACTATTCCAATGCCTTTGCCAATCTGTGAAAATCAATATATATATATATATATATATATATATATATATATATATATATATATATATATATATATATATATTTATTTATTGCAGGATGTGGCATGAAGGTGCAAAACCTTGTGAATAAGAGTTAGGGGTGTTGGTGGAAATAGCTAAAAAAAGAGACCTGACTGATTGCAATAATTATAAAGGCATAATATTTACGTCAGTTGCTATGAAAATATATAGTATGCTATTTCGTAAGAGACTGGAGAGTAAGATTGATGAAAAGCTTAGAGATGAACAAGCCGGATTTAGAAAGGGTACAAGTTGCACTGACCAAATTTTAATTTTGAGACATGTTATAGAGCAATGAGTAGAGTATAGAAATCCCCTTTTGATAGTATTTACCGGCCAATTTCATAGAGATTCCTGCATTATTATTGAATTCCTCTTAAATATGAAAATTTGATTAAGCCGGTTCATAAGCCTAGCAAGTGCAAAGGTAATGTTAATTGAGTCTTATCAAGTGAGTTTCCAGTGAACAGCGGAATACTCCAAGGGAATGTGTTGTCCCACATGTTGTTTATCCTCCTCATGGACTTTGTAATGTGTAGAACAGTCAAAGATGGTGGAGAAAGATAGGGCTGGATTGGTGATAGGAATTTAGCAGACCTAAAGTATGCTGATGATGCTGTTCCTGTTAGCAGAACTTAACAGGATTTACAATGCTTGCTTACTAGAATGCGTGAAATATCACACGATGTTGAGCTGAAGGTAAATAGAAGCAAGACAGAGATGGTGAGAACGGGGTATGCAATGGAAGATGAAATATCATTGGAAGGAGAAAGGATTAAGTAGGTAGTATGATTTAACTATTTAGGAACTGATCTCCAGTACAGGGTCTTTAGAATTAGAGGTTTAGTTAAAGATTGAGATAAGCAAATCAGACGAGGGCAAGGTTGAGTGAAATTTGGAAGTCAAATCGCTTAAAATTGCATATAATAATCAGACTATATATCAGTTTAGTGAGATCGGTATTACTCTATGGACATGAGTCATGGTATGAGAATGAAACAATTTTCAATAGATTTAGTAGATTTGAGAATAAAGCCCTGAGAAGGATATTGGGAGTTGAATAACAGGACAGGATTAGAAATGAGATTATAAGAGAAATTACTCGAGTGCCATATGTGGATGAGATCATGACTATATGTAGAATGAGATGGTTTGGGCTTGCTCTTCACACTCTCCCAGAGTGATTAGTTCACTAAACGTTCAGCTGGACTCTACAAGGCACTAGAAGAATTGGAAGACCCAGGCGAACACGGCTAAGGACTCTAAAGCGCAAAGTATCAGATAATAAATAGAGAAGTATTTACTTAGAAGCTCAAGAAAGAGACGACTGGTGAAATCTAGACGAGGCATTCACGTCAATAGGCGTAGGAGGAGATGATATATATATATATATATATATATATATATGTATATATATATATATATGTATATATATATATATATATATATATATATATATAAACACACATATATATATATATGTATATATATATGTATATATATACATATATATATGTATATATATATACATAAATATATATATATATATATATATATATATGTATATATATATAAATATATATATATATATATATATATATATATATATATATATAATTGTATACATATATATATATATATATATATATGTATACATACATATATATATATATATATATATATATATATATATACATATACATATATATGCATACATATATATATATATATATATATATATATATATGTATGCATATATATATATGTATATATATATATATATGTATATATATATATATATATATATATATATATATATATATATACCAAAGGCACTTTCCCCAATTTTGGGGGGTAGCCGACATCAACTAATGAAACAAAACAAAAAAGGGGACCTCTACTCTCTACGTTCCTCCAGCCTAACCAGGGACTCAACCGAGTTCAGCTGGTACTGCTAGGGTGCCACAGCCCAACCTCCCACATATCCACCACAGATGAAGCTTCATAATGCTGAATCCCCTACTGCTGCTACCTCCGCGGTCATATAAGGCACCGGAGGAAGCAGCAGGGCCTACCGGAACTGCGTCATAATCGCTGCCCATTCATTCCTATTTCTAGCACGCTCTCTTGCCTCTCTCATATCTATCCTCCGATCACCCAGAGCTTTCTTCACTCCATCCATAAATCCAAACCTTGGCCTTCCTCTTGTACTTCTCCCATCGAATCTTGCATTCATAACCTTTTTTAGCAGACAGCCATTTTCCATTCTCTCAACATGGCCAAACCACCTCAACACATTCATATCCACTCTAGCTGCTAACTAATTTCTTACACCAGTTCTCACCCTTACCACTTTGTTCCTAACCCTATCTACCCGAGATACACCAGCCATACTTCTTAGACACTTCATCTCAAACACATTAAATTTCTGTCTCTCCATCACTTCCATTCCCCACAACTCTGATCCATACATCACAGTTGATACAATCACTTTCTCATATAGAACCCTCTTTACATTCATGCCCAACCCTCTATTTTTTACTACTCAATTAACTGACCCCAACACTTTGCACCCTTTATTTACTCGCTGACGTACATCTGCTTCCAATCCACCATTTGCTGCAAAAACAGACCACAAGTACTTGAACTGATCCACTTCCTCAAGTAACTCTCCATTCAACATGACATTCAACCTTGCACCACCTTCCCTTCTCGTACATCTCATAACCTTACTCCTACCCACATTAACTCTCAACTTCCTTCTCTCACACACCCTTCCAGATTCTGTCACTAATCAGCCAAGCTTCCCTTCCGCGTCTGCAACCAGTACAGTATCATCCGCAAACAACAACTGATTTATCTCCCATTCATGGTCATTCTCGTCTACCAGTTTCAATCCTTTTCCAAGTACTCGAGCATTCACCTCGCTCACCCCTCCATCAACATACAAGTTAAACAACCACGGCGACATCACACATCCCTGTCTCAGCCCTACTCTCACTGGACACCAATCGCTCACTTCATTTTCTATTCTAACACATGCTTTACTACCTTTATAAAACTTCTTACTGCTTGCAACAACCTTCCACCAACTCCATATAACCTCATCACATTCCACATTGCTTCGCTATCAACTCTATCATACGCTTTCTCCAGATCCATAACTGCAACATACACCTCCTTACCTGTTGCTAAATATTTCTCGCATATCTGCCTTACTGTAAAAATGTGATTCATACAACCCCTACCTCTTCTAAAACCACCCTGCACTTCTAAGATTGCATTCTCTGTTTTATCCTTAATCCTATTAATCAGTACTCTACCATACACTTTTCCAACCACACTCAACAAACTAATACCCCTTGAATTACAACACTCATACACATCTCCCTTACCCTTATATAGTGGTACAATACATGCACAAACCCAATCTACTGGTACCATTGACAACACAAAACACATATTAAACAATCTCACCAACCATTTAAGTACAGTCACACCCCCTTCCTTCAACATCTCAGCTCTCACACCATCCATACCAGATGCTTTTCCTACTCTCGTTTCATCTAATGCTCTCCTCACTTCCTCTCTTGTAATCTCTCTCTCATTCTCATCTCCCATCACTGGCATCTTAACACCTGCAACGGCAATTATATATGGCTCCCTATTATCCTCAACATTCAGTAAACTTTCAAAATATTCCGCCCACATTTTCCTTGCCTCCTCTCCTTTTAACAACCTTCCATTTCCATCTTTCACTGTCTCTTCAATTCTTGAGCCAGCCTTCCTTACTCTCTTCACTTTTTTCTGACCCCACCTCAGGTCTACTGCCCTCTTTGCCTCACTTACCTTGCGCTTTACTTCCACATTTTTCTCTCTATATTTTTCATAATTCTCTACACTATTACTCTGCAGCCATTCTTCAAAAGCCCTCTTTTTCTCTTCCAATTTTACCTTCACTCCTTCATTCCACCATTCACTGCCCTTCCTCATGGTGCCTCCAACAACCTTCTTGCCCCACACATCACTTGCAATCATTGCAAAATTTTCTTTTACTATCTTCCACTCCTCTGCTAAATTACCAGTTTCTCTTTCTTTCACTTCATCATATGCCATTTTCAACTTTTCTTGATATTTACTTTTTACCCCCGGTTTTATTGGCTCTTCAACCCTCACTAGCCCCTTTTACATCCACCTACTCTATTCCCCACTCTTTTGCTACAACTAATTTTCCTTCCACCAAAAAATTATCAGACATACCGTTAGACATACCCCTAAACACGTGCACGTCTTTCAATCTTCTAAATATTCTTTTAGTTATCAACACATAATCCATTAATGCCCTTTCTACTACTCTTCCATATGCCCCTCTTACCCATGTATACTTATTTTTATCTTTCTTTTTGAAAAAGCTAGAACTTATCACCATCTCTTGTTCAACACACATATCTACCAGTCTCTCACCACTCTCATTTTCACCTGGTACGCCATACTTCCCAATGACACCTTCTACCTCTCCAGCGCCCATTCTAGCATTAAAGTCACCCATGAAAACTACATAATTTCTTCTACCTAGTCCTTCTACACACATGGTTAATTCATTTCAGAACTCATTCCGCTCTTCTTCACTTTTCTCATAACCTGGCACATACGCACTGACAAAAGCCTAACATTCCCTATCCAACCTAACCATTACCCACATTAATCTAGATCATATCTCCTTCTATTCCACTACTTTACCTGTCATCCATTCACTCAGCACTAAAGCCACACCCTCTCTTGCTCTTCCCCCTTTCAATCCCAAACACTATACCAGACATTTCACCAAACATCACTTCACCCTTCCCTTTTATCTTTGTCTCACACAAGGCCAATATATCCATGCTTCTATTCCTAAACATACTTCCAACCTCACATCTTTTACTCTCTATCGTACTACATCCCCGCACATTCAAACACTCCAAAACTAGAGTGCGGGGAGCAGTCACTTTCCCCCCACCTCCACCTCTTTGCTGATGTCTCACAGGATTGTAAATACAGAAGAGGGGGTTCCCAGCCCCCTCGTCCCGTTCCTTTCAGTTGCCTCTTACAACACGCAGGGATAATGTTGGTGCTATTCTAATTGTTTTTATGGACAGGGGCCATAATTACAGGTTGATATTCTGGCAGAAATAGTTTTCACGCTTGCATAATCAAGTTTTGATTGCGGTCGTCTCTGCGGACTAGAGTTGTGGCTCCTAAGATTCCATTATTAGCAATTTCAAATATCTGTCACATACAGAATCACATCCTAACACAACTCTTTTATTTGACAAATTAACTATCATTATATCATCTATGTTCTCTTTTATTTTTGACAAGACCTCTAAGACTACAGGTGACCAATTGTCATGGGCTTTAACAAAGACCTTGGTTCTGTTTGGAAGAGGCTGACACAGGGCCAGTGATATGCTCGTAAGTGTCTGGGGCGACACCACTTCTCTTTCAGGTACCGCTGTTACCTTACTAAATTGTCTCTCCGTACCCACACAAACACTTAATCCCTCATGACTTTTTATTGGCAAAATGCCCCCTCCTGCTTTTATTGTTATTTTATCTTTTCCCCCACAAATGCATATTTGATTACAAATGATAAATTCTAACCCTAATATAGCCTAGATTCATGGAATTCCCAAGGTGGGTAAGACGAAGTAATCAAGCGTAAACTTCACAGATCCCACCTTAAAGTTGAATATTTTTGTATGGCTTGTGTGTAGTTTATTTCCTTTAGGTGTGTCGATGATGAGATATGCCGCTGACTGTAGTGGGTTTGAGGAGAGTCTTTTTTCAAACATAGAAGCGCTGGCTTCTGTGTCGATCGGCGCTCGAATGGACCCACCTGGTAGGTCAATTGTGACTGCTAACATTCTTAGGCACCCATTAGAATATGTGGGGCACATGCCAACGACCTCGCTTGCAATGCCACTGCCCCTGCTCCTGTCCCTAGTGCTGTGGGGGTGAGGTTCGGGGGACCAATGGAGGTCCCAGTACCCGCTCTACCAAGTCCGTCGTAGTCACTTTCACCGCTGCCTCGGCTGCTGCTTCTGA
>NC_090739.1:78378985-78381485 GCF_036898095.1 Palaemon carinicauda
GAATGGAATTAAGTCATACAATGTAATTGTAATTGGAATTGAGAAACCAGCCCATAACAGTCCTGCAGTTGGAGAGGATATTTTTTATGAGTATCCTCATCTGAAAGCTGCCAAGGGAACGTTACCCACAGATGAAGCAGAAATTGATATCATCATTGGTTATGACTATTATTTCCTTACAATGCCAGTTGAGAGATTAAAAGACTCTGTCTCTCCTGAATCGTCTCCAGTTGCCGTCAGAAGTATCTTGGGGTGGACCATTTTTGGAGGGAATATTCCAAAACCCAAACCACATGCTGCATCCAGGGTCCAGTTTTTGAGTCATTTGGAGGATTTGCAGAAATTATATACATTTGATGTTGTTGGTGTCAAACCAACAACATTGTGTGTTTGATCAGATAAGGAAATAGCAGAGTCTCAGTTCATAAAACATTGTCGAAATAAGCTTTGCATTAATGCGGATGGTCGCATGACTGTGGAAATGCCTTGGAAGCCTGGTTTCCCTGAAGCATTGGAGTGTAACAAGTCTCAAGCAGAAATAAGACTTATGAGCCAAGAAAAAAGATTAATTAAGAATGGAACTTTTGATGAATATAGCGAAGAAATCCAGAAATTAATTGACAGTTGCTTTGTCAGGGAATTATATCCAGAGGAGTCCAGAGATGAGGGATGGTACTTACAACATCATGCTGTATATCAACTACACAAATCAACAAAGGTTCGCATCGTATGGAATTCTGCTGCTAGGTTCAATGGCTTGTTTGAATGATGGATTTTACAAAGGGCCAGATTTCTTGAACTCTCTTCTGTATTGCCTTCTTCACTGGAGAATGAAAAGCATAGGAATTGCAGGTGATGTTAAAAAAATGTTTAATCAAATACTTATGGCTGAAAAGGATCACAGATATCACCGGTTTGTATGGCGTTTTGATTTATCTTCTCCAATTCGTCACTGGCAGTGGCTGCGCCTTCCTTTTGGGGATAAACCAGCACCAGACATAGCTATGATGGCTGTACGCACTTTGGCAGATACATTCAAGGAGGAGGAACCTATTGGAGCACAGTTAATTAACTGTCGCATGTACATGGATGATGTGAATGAATCATTTGATATGAGTGAAATAGCTATTGCAGCCATGGATCAGGTGGATCGGATATTAGAAAAGAGCTCCTTCAGAATAAAAGAATGGCATTCTAATGACCCCTCTGTTGACCAATGCCCAGAAGACAAGCAAACACGAGTTTTGGGTCATGTATGGCATAAGGTTACGGATGGTGTGGCTATTCAGCTAGACAAATTCAGAGATTAGTTTTCAAAACTAACAAAGCGGAAGGTTGCTACTTTGGTATCAAAGTTGTGGGATCCTACAGGTATGTTATCTCCTGTAACAATTAGATACAAGATTTGTCTTCAGGATTTATGGGCTAGTGGAGTTGGTTGGGATGATGAATTGAGTGAAGAACAAATCAAGATGTGGAAGGGACATGTTCATGAAATGAATCAACTAATTGGATTTAGACTAGATCGGATGATAAAGCCAGAAGATTCTCTAGGAGACCCTCAACTTCATGGATTTAGTGATGCCAGTGAATCTGCCCTAGGTTCTTTGATCTGGCTGAAATGGAATACTTCTCATGGAGTAGAACTGAAATTCGTCATCGCAAAGTCTTTAGTGGCTCCGTTGAAACTGCGTTCTATTCCACGTCTTGAGCTTACTGCTACTGTGGTTATGGCTAGACTTGCTTTGCTTGTTTTACAAGTGGTTGGCAGGGTTAGTACCATGAAATTTTGGACCAATTCAGAAGTAGTGTTGGCCTGGGTTTGCTCTCCTGCCAGAACCTTTAAACCATTTGTGTCAGCTAGAGTTCAGGAGATTCACGATGCTTTGCCAGGATTTTCCAAAGAACTTTGCTATATTCCTTCACAATTGAATCCTGCCGATGCATTAACCAAGCCAATAAAGCCAAGTGAACTACAAGGATAGATCAATGGTCCTGATTTTCTTCTGAACAGTTCTCAAGATTGTGATTTTGGGGAATTGACATATGATTTTGAAAAGAAGCGTTGTATTGTTAAAAAGTACACACCAGAATCTCTTAAAAGGATCCAATTTGTTAGAATTTTGGCTGATGAGAGTTTTGAGGAAAGACTTACAGAACTCTCTTCGGACTGGAATAGACTTGTACGAATAACTGCTTACTGCCACCGTTTGCTGTTACAACAAGACCCAGAAAACTATCAAAGTCATCTAGAACCTAAAGAAATACAAGAAGCAGAACTGGCTTTATTTTATGCAAGCCAGAAGTCTTTAAATAATGAAGATGAAGTTGATCATAAACAGATTAAGAGGCTTGACCCAAAGTTGGATGAAAAGGGCATTTTAAGAATTGGAGGCAGACTACATAAGCTCCATTTACCCTACGAGCAGAGGCATCCAGTTTTATTGGTAAAGAATTCTTCCCTGGCTGAAGCATTCGCTCAGATGATTCATCGATGTAC
>NC_090739.1:78388985-78401485 GCF_036898095.1 Palaemon carinicauda
CTCAATACATCCATGACATTTCATACTGAGTCATGGTGTTAGATGACTCATAGTTTCTGCAAATACCCACTTATTACGTTGAAGTTGAAACTTCTTTTCCAGGGCTAGGGCTAAAAATCATGAGATGAAGGTTGTTCGTTCTCCATGATGAAGCGTAAACAATAGCCTGCAGTTCCTCCTGGGACTGAATCGGGTTGGTCATGGCACCAACTTGGGTTTCAAATCCGGGACAATGGGAAACCAGTTGCTCTTTGGCCACAGAGGAGCCAGCAGAGCCGCCGTCCATTTGAAAGATTGAAGCTTGTCCAGGACCTTCAGGAAGAGGTTGAACGATGGAAATCCAGGGACATTGCATCCATGCTCACTGCTGCTTGATCCATGTTCGGTGCTACCAAGCAGGGAAGTATCTTGTTGAGACTCTTCGCAAACAGATCCACTTGAAGGTCTGCTTCCGATGGTCGCAAATAGCTTTGGAAGCTCTCCCTTCCCAAACTCTGCTTGCCTCTTTGAGTCGTACTTGAGGGAGGACAGGGTTCGTTACCGAAGTGAATTGTAAAGATCCTAGAACCCGCTCTTGGTGTCGCCTGGTGATCATCCCCGACTTGATCAGGGATCAGACTGACATCTCTATTTCCTTTTTCTTGGAGAGAGAAATAGCTAGGGAGTGAGACTTTAAGATTCTAACAAATCTCCAACCACTGAGATTGTTCAGCTTGAGCCAGTCTTGATTTCTTGAAAGTGATCCGAAATCCGAGGGACTGGAGGAACCATACAACTCGAGTGGCTGCTACCGAGCACTCAGTGTTGAGGAAATCCACAGTAGCCAGTTGTTCTGGCACACCTCTACTTGAGGGCCTTTCTGTTGAAGTTGTTGTACGATGGCGTCTGTAAACTTTGTGAAAATCCTCTGAGCAATGGGGAGCCCAAATGGCATAGCTCTGATTATGTAGCCCTTTCTCTCCAAGCTGGAACCACGGTAGGGGGAGAAGCGTCGACCTATCGAAAGATACCAAAATACATCTGTAAGATCTATAAAGACAGTGAAAGGGTCCAGGGGTGATAAGGTCCGTATTTGCGAAAAAGTCAACATCCGGAAACTGTTCCACTGAACAAACAGATTTGGATGGGACAAGACTAGAATAGTTCGAGGTATGCTCGAAACTTTTGGCTCGTAAAAGAAACTACCTTGAAATCTCATAGATCTCATGCAATGGATAACTCCTTTCTTCAGAAGGCCTTATATTTATTGATTGAGATAAGGTGTTGTTTTGTGGAAGAACTTTTGAGCTTTGGTTGCCTTTGTTACCACTTCCAACCAAAGCCATTGGAAATGACGCTCTATGTCCAAGGACTGAAGGACCCACAGTCCTTGAACAAGGCCAGCTGTCATCCTACCGGGAGACCTTCATTATTTGTGTTGAGGACGTAAACCTCTTCCTCCACAGCCGTTTCAATGTTCACGACCCCTGGACTCGCCTCCATTGTCTGGACGGCCTTGGAAGACGACCCTTACTCATACAAAGGGTTGAAGGGTGGGGAATGTGACACCACTTATTAGGGCACAGCGTAGACAGTCAGAGGGATGGCGCCATGGGGAGGAGCAAACGACTTCCGATGAAAGGTCAGATTGCAAGACCTCTTGGGTTGTGGGCCTCTCCCAGGGGTAAACTTACTCTTCAGTGAGATCCCTTACTTCAGGAAAAGTCTCTTGTGCTCTGTGACAGCCTTATCCATAACTTCCTTCACACCTTCTAAGGAAGCAGTTCTTTTCCCCAGATGCTAGACGTGATGGAAGGTTTCGGCTCGTGGGGGATGGTTGCTGTGGCAAGTACATGCTCTCTACAGGTTCAATGGGCCTGAAAAGAAGCATGAAACTCCTTCATAAATGTGGTGAGATGAGTTTTCGCCAGCAAGGAAAAGACTGTGGGATCTGCAAAATTCCCGATCGTTTCATTCCAATGAAACACTACAAAGACATTGACGCTGACAACCTTTCTCTGGTGTACGACTTAGCCTTAAGAAGCCGTTCGTGAATCCTGGGCAGCTTCTCATGAAATCAGCAGCCGGCCGCATCCTTATCCAGTTTACCCTCTGCAAGAGTAAACTGGGCATTGGTCCAGTGGACGGCCTCATGTGGTAGGACAAGTGAGACTGGTTTGTACTCCTCCAAAGCTGGGAGAGGCTTACCCTCACAGACGTCTTTCTCTACTGCCGCGTAGCTCATTGAAGGCGACAATCTGTGTATTGATAAACCCTCCCGTCTTTATCTCTTTCACTGCCCGGTGTTTAGCCCTTGTGTGTTCCAGGAGGATTGATTCTTTAGGGATGGTAACATCCCTCAACAAAACCCTCTCAGTTAGTCTCACGTAGCAAAAGGGGTAGGCATCAATGTGGACGATTCCCTTGGAGAGCACGACGTGCCTGATGTACCTGCAAGGATTTTGCTGCACGCAATAAGGTAGATAGTAGGGCAAGACCTGATCCCTAGTCGAATCATCATACTTCTTCAAGGCCTGGATCTCTTTACATGAGGCCTTGAACATCATTAGCGGGTAATACTAATTCCCCTCTATGAAGGCTTTCTTGTTAGCCATGAGTACCAGATCTATTGTATTACCCAAGGGACTCAGGAACTAAGGGGCTCCATGAGCCCAGTAGAAGATCTTGGGGGGAAAAAGGCAGGAAAAACCCCCGTCACGGAAAAAGTTATTAGCACAGGACATGGAGGCCATTGACATAGTGGGTGCTAAAGTGGTAGACACCACTAAATCCTTGATGATCCTAAGACTTAACTCATCCCCCTCCGGTAGTAAGAGTCTTCCATGGAAGGGAAGGGTTGTACATCAAACTATACCATCTTCTCAAACCCTCTTACCCAGGTGAGAAATGACCTCAGGAGAACACGCGGTTGTCATCGGAGGTCTCCTTCGATACCCATCCGGAGTGAAGTACGTCCTTACAAATACTACAATCCTGATGGTGTCAGTACGAGACTGGACCCTTCATCCTCCAACACTTCACATGCATCTCCGTCATAGGCACTGCCTGTAAGGAGAAAAGGGTTTAAATGAGTACTAGGTCTTCTAACAGTCACCAAAAGATGAGAGAAATGGGCTATTAACACTCCTTGTTGACAATTGAGGGAATAGGAATCCCCAAATTGTGTGTAATTACAGTTGGTGAGACAGGAGGAGATAAAGTACGAAATGTCCATTCCCCTATTGAAAGACGTGAGATTAGAAAAAAAATAGTCTCCTTAAAGTCTCTTGCCATAAACCCAAAAAGGGGTTGGGGAAGGGCTCATGGAAAGAACCGTCGCTCCTATATCTCTCCAGAAAAAATGGTCAATTAGAAGGTAACGGTACGGGTAAACTTAATAGTTTAAGCAATCGACACACCGAATAATGAGCAAGAGTCTATAGCAACCTGAGGGCTATAACCACAAGTTGATAACCTCAATGAGAGAATACCCGGAATTGGGAACTAGCCTATAGGGTTATCACCCCTCTATCCAATCCACACCCTCATAGGGAAATATGTAGTGGTTTTTTCCATGCAGGGCCCAGAAACCTTCCGTAAAAGAAGTCCCCAGGCCCAGCATACATAAAGAAGCCTCAAAAGTTAAAGGAGTTAGACCTATATATTGATCTGTAGTTGAATTCAAAAACTACAGTTAGTAGAGAACCCATCTTAGTTTATGTAAGACAGCCTCAGATAAAAAGAACAGAAAGGCACGTGTCCTAAAGGTACCAGCATTGCCGAAAGTACTGGCAACACCAGGGGGTTAACATCATTGCTGCCCTCGTCCTATATGGCCTGAGGCACTGGTACTGACATCCACTCCCATAGACTAGTAATAACCCCTCCCCAGTAACAGCAATGCTGTTGGGGGCAAAAGTACTTAAGGGCCGCGGATATAACAGGCAAGGATTTCCACAGAAAACACCTTGCCAAAGGTGAAGCCACTGCCGAAATCAGCGACGTATCGCTGGTACAGGTACTATAGAAGAGTATAATGTCTCGATAGTTGGTGACAAAGCGGCTAGGTACTGGCACTGCCAAAGACATGTACCATGGAAGTACCAGAGTTGCCAGAAGCCCCAGCAGCGCTAGGGGTAACAACATTGCTGCCAGCAACCTAAATGTCCGAAGACGCTGGCACAGGCCATCACTGTCATAGACTAGTACTAGCTCAGCCACCAGTAACGACAATGGCGTCAGGAGCAAAAATGTGCCAAGGGCGGCGGAAGTAAACGCCAAGGGTTCCTATAGAAAACACCATGCCATAGGTGAAGGCAGTGGCGCCAGTGGCGGCACTGCCGTAAATAGCGACGCATCGCCAGTACAGGTACTATAGGATGGTGCACCAATAGGTGACGGCAAAGACAATTGTTATCAGCACTGCCGTCAGTCTGATAGATTACCGCTCGGGGAGAAGAATGCTGACGGCTATGGAGGATCAAATCCCAGAAGGAACCAATCCCCACGATCAATAAAAGCAAATACACATAAGCATAATGATAATATTCATGCAATGTCCGTCCCAGAAAGGCTAGGATATAAAGAGAGGTGACGGCATGGGGTAGCTCTACCCATACATCAAATGAGCATTCCTTAACAATCCCCTGAACAGATTCGACGGCAAGGAAGTCAGGCTCAAAAAGAAATCTGGATTCAATCCGAGGGTTATCCAATCCATGAAGAGACTACATAGAGAAACTCTAGGCCACCACACCCTGAATCCCAGGAAAGGTTAGAAACACTCTAAAATAAATGCCACGCTGTTAGAGACGTCAGCTGCAGGCCGACCGAGATATCTCAGATGCTAGGAGGTAAGGGCAGTACAAGAAAATTGGCGCACAGACATGTTGAGATCACCCTTCGCAAATGGGAGCTCCAATGGACTGTACAGTCCTAGCATGAGATATCACGAGCAAATGCAGCATGGCGGCCCACGGATCACCAACATGGGCTAGACTATGACTAATAGGTAAAAAAAACCGGGGGATCGAAGGCAGGCAGGCATAGGGGCTCAGTAAACTAGTATAACCAAGGAAAAAAACCTTCTAAGGGTAAAATAGCCACTGCCAACGAGACCAGTAAGAAAGATCTGATCACCATTGGCGAACCCGTCTCCAACAAAAATACCACTCTCTAAGCTATGCTACCCGGGACCGAAACGCACAAAACTAAAACTTGAACTATATAAAATGGATTTTGAGCAAAGTGAAAAATCTATTTTTGAGTGAGATAGCCATGTCGTCCTGATGATAGTTCCTTTAGGTAGCTTTCTAAGGGATATACGCTACAATGATACTCCCAGAGAATTAACCGTAGGTCTCCAGAATTCTAACTCCTGGCGTGAGTATCCTTAATATATCTTTAAGAATATCGCATTATATCAGGGGACGTATTTTTTTTTTTTTTTTGATACGACATAGCAATCGTCACCCCCGAATAGATTTAACTCTTTGAGGGGAAAGAGTGGCGAACGAAAGGGGAGCCGTTATGAAGGTACCCGGTGGACCCACTCCCAGTACTACTATGGCCCATCATTCCTAGTTGCATTTAAGCAGGAATAGCCGCAGATAGAGTAGTTTCAGGTGGGGTCATTTACAGAAAGAAGGTTGGGTCCGTCAGGACGACATGGCTATCTCACCCAAAAATAGATTTTTCACTTTGCTCAAAATCCATTTTTTGAGCTCGGCCATGTCGTCCTGGTGGTAGCTTACCAGATAATTAACTTGAAAGTACTATATCTGTGGGTTTGTATAGTGCCTTTACTTTGAATCAGTTTTTTATATGGTCTCCTAGACCTTTATATATGACATTACTGTTATTTGTCATATCCACTAAGCTTGGAACTAAGTTAGGGCTTCCTGGCCCCTGCAGGGAAATCGTCGACCTTGACTATAAGGATTCAAAGTTTGTATTTCTGCAAGGACACAAGGAAAACTTCTTTTGAGATTACCTGGTTGTGATTTGGAAATCATGACTATCTAGATATCTATTTAAGGAAAATAGAAAAAAATCTGGAAGCTTTTATTTCATTACTGAGGATAAGAGAAGATGCAGATACATTTTTCTTTTTTATTTTCATAAGCAAAACAAAATAATAATAATGTATTCTGAAAAGGAATCTAGACTGCATATATGAACATCAGGGTTTTAAATATATTTTTGACCTGTAAGGGAAGAATATACATATATCAATTCATTTGTTAAAAGCCACTCAATTATGTGAAGTTAATTTGTTTAGTTTCACTTAGATGTTATATATGCTTCAACGCTGTGTACAAATGTTCACACGGCACTGGTGTTATTGGTTAGATTCTGCACATATATAGAACAGTCCATTAATCACCATAGTGATTTTCACTAGAAGGTATTACACTCGAGGGTACTTACACCTATTCACCCGATACACTGTTGAGTCTCAAAACAGTCCACTGTTCATCGCAGCACTAGACGACAGGTTTTATGACACTACCTGCCGCCACCACGAAGTGTTTTATCTCGTGCACTTGCTTCGCATAATATTTGTAGAAGACTCTGGATGATTTCCTCCCCATATATGAGCGGAGCCTATCAAAGTCCATGTATTAAAAGAAATTCAGGGAAGAAGCAACTTTTCTTGGATATTGACCTGAGGGTGTACTGTCAGGATCCGTTCTGCGAATAAAGTTGGTGAGTTTCGCCCTCAGTTGTTTTAGGGTTAAATTTGATCCTGAGGTATTGCCTCGGAAGAGCTATCCCTCCTTGAAGTCTGAAGTTTTTCGAAGATAGACCTTAAGTCACTCTACTGGGCATAGAGAGACATCTTCCTTCAGAGGGTAGACTCCCCAAGGGCTCCACCTTTTGGTGGGCAGCTCGTTTTTGGCGAAAAAGGTAGGATCAGGGAAAAGATTCAGTTCTCCCGTTTCTGTGAACTGAATATGGGCTTCATTTCTGGATAAGGCCACTATTTCACTAACGCTAGCCCCTGAGGCTAGAGCAAACAGAAATATCACTTTCTGTGTCTGATCCTTTAGGGTGCAATCCTCATTGTTCATATTCAAAGCGTAGTGCAAGACTTTATCCAATGACCATGATATGGGCTTTGGAGGGGTTGCTGGCTTGAGTCTAGCGCATGCTTTCGGTATCTTATTGAAGATTTCACCTGAAAGGTCCAACTGAAAGGAGTAAAGAAGAGGTCTAGTCAAAGCCGACTTACAGGCAGTTATTTTGGTGGAAGCAAGGCCTTGTTCATGTAGGTGGAGGAAGAAGGAGAGACAGAAATCTATTGATATTTCTGTTAGCTTCCTTGCTCTTTCAAAGGAATCCCACTTCTTCCAAGACGATTCATATTGTCTCCTAGTTAAACTTAACTTGTATTCTTCTATGAAGTCGATCTTGTCTATTGAGATCCTCAACCTTTTCTTGGCTGTTGGTTGTTTGTTCTCAGGATGAAGCGTAGCCAGTCGACTTCTGAACCAGTTGGGATAATACTGGGTTCGGCAGAGGAAACAGCTTCAGTTTCAATTCTAGAACTAGAGGGAACTAATGGTGTCTTGAAATCCTCTTGTGTTTCAATGGTCTCTTGAGAGATCCCGCTATCTCTCTCCTCTCTGGAATGGAGAGATTGTGTGACTGTAAGTTCCAATGGATTCCTAACCATTGAAACTTCTGAGCTGAAGAAAGGCGAGACTTCTTGCGGTTGATCTTGAAGCCCAGGTGCTCCATGAACTGGAAAATTTTTCCGGCTACTTGTAGACAAGTCGTCTTGGATGCTGCCGAAACCAGCCAATTGTCCAGGTATGCAACTACCTGAATTCCTTTTAAGCGTAGTTGTCAAATGATTGTATCCGCAAGTTTTGTGAATATCCTTGGGGCTATGTTTAGCCCAAAGGGCATGGCCGTGAAGAAATACTTTGTCTTCTGTAACCAGAATCCTAGGTAGGAGGAGGGGCGACAACTGTCTGGTAAGTGCCAGTAAGCATCTGCCAGGTCTATTGAGACTGTGTATGCCCGTTTTGGTCGAAGGGTCCTTCTTTGTTGTAAGGTAAGCATCCGGAACTTGCTGTTCTCGATGAACTTGTCCAGTGGAGAAAAGTCTAGAATGACTCTGAGTTTGTTTGAGTCCTTCTTGGGAACACAAAACAGCCTTCCCTAGAATTTGATGGACCTCGCTTTTCTTATTACCTTTTTGTTCAAGAGTTCTGAGGTATATTCTTCCAATAAGGGGGGGGGAGTGTTGGAGGAATTATGGAAAAGGGGGTGAAATTTTGTTCCATTTCCAACCGAGTCCATTCTTGATTAGGCTGTGGGCCAAGGGATCGAAGGTCCAACGATCCCGAAAGTGGAAGAGTCTCCCTCCTACCTGGAGCCTCTCATTGCTGAGAGGTTCCTGAGGACTCTTAGGGGGTTTCTTGAGGAGCCTCTATTTGAGCCTCTAACTTTGTAGGTTCGAAAGGTAGTTTTGTGCCTATCAAAGCCTGGATTAAACACAGGTGATTGAGCTACTAGCTGCTGAGGGACCATATGGAATGTGGTTTGCGGCTGAGATACTATTTGAGGCACTGTGGTATGGTCATGGTCGGAAGTTGTGCAGGTCTACATGCTTTTTTTGTCTTCCTGTTCTTAGGTTGGTGACCACTGTCTGAGGATGATTTCCTCTTGGAAGACATGCCCCACTTTTGGAGAAGGTTCCTATTCTCCGTGGCAGCTTTAGCGATAACCTCCTGAACCACATCTTGTGGGAAGAGGTCCTTCCCCCAGATGCAGGAAGTGATAAGCTTCCTGGGTTCGTGTTCGACCGTTGCTGCGGCAAACACATGATCTCTACTTGCCCTCCTGGACCTGACAAAGGCATACAAGTACTTCACAAGGGTACCCATGTGAGACTTAGCCAAGACCATATACATGTGTGGGGCGTTGGTAATGCTTGCACACATTTCCAGGCAGTTCTGATGAGACAAAGAAGCGGCTAGTCATTCTTTTGTCTCCTGTTCCCTTCTCAAAAGATGCTCCAGCAGGTTTAGAAGGTTCTCATTGAACTGCTGACCTGCTATCTCCGGATCCAACTTAGAGACGGAGAAGGTTAGATGAACTTCGTTCCACTTCTCCTCGCAGGTAGGCATGTCTAAAGAAAATGGTTTACATTCCTCTAGCACTGGGCATGGTTTGCCCTCATCGACTGCTCTCATGACAGTCAAGGGTTTTCACCGAAAATGGGAAAGCTCTGGAGGAAGGAGCAATGAAGGCAGGATGCCTCTTGCTCAATGCTGAGACTTTAGAGATGGTATATCCGGCTCCTTTTAGGGTCTTGGATAAAATAGCCTGTGCCTTGTCATGCTCAAAGGAAATGACTTCCTTTGGTTCCATCTCCTCACAGGATGCTGGTTCATAAAGCAGTCTCACGTAACAATCTGGGTATGCCGAAAAGTTAGGCCAGAATTGAAGATCTTCAAGAGGTTTGGTCCCCAACTTCTCGGAGATATAGAGCTTCCCATTCATCATGGACATGTGCTCCGTGTACCTCCAGGTGTTGGTTTTGGAGCAGTGAGGTAAGTCAGATACCCTAAGCTAAGAGGCTTAGCAAATCATCTGGAAGCGCCTAAACATTTCCCTTCCCTTACCTCTTTCTTCGCCTCCTTGAGATCTTACTTAATCTCCCGCTGTTCTTTCCGGAACACTGTCAACATCTGCTGGATCGACTCTAGGAGTTCTTCGCTCCTACCGACCTGCAAATCCAGTTGGGCAATTGTGGCTGAAGAGGTTGACGGCACAGGTTGATATGCTGTCACGGAAAACTGAGGGTCCTCAATTACCGTCGAAATGGATCCATCTTCCTCTGTAGGTGGTTGAACCATATCTTCTTCAAGGTTTTCTTGTAGAAGGTCCTTTTCAGTGTCGGTAGACACCTACGACATCTGTTCTTGGTGGATGTCCATGTCTTCCAGTGCCCTGTTAATGTCTGCGCCCACTGCCAGTTGGATGAAGGGAGGCTTGACCTGTACCTGGGGCACAACTGCACTGGATTGGGAATTAGGGAACAGAAGGCACCCCAAAGATTCATTAGGTAGGTAAGGTCCCGGAGAGTTCTTCTGGAACCCTCTTATCCACCTCCGAAGAGTTTCTCTTGCTGTATCCCTTGACTCTGCAGTGTCAGGAATCTCTTCTCCAAATCTTTCGGTCATCAGGGCCAAGCAGATGGAGCAACCCTTCGGGTCCCAGTACCTCAGGGATCCAGATACGATGCAGCAGGGGGCATGAAACCTGCACATCGTATGCCACAAAAGTCTTTGCTCTTGTGGTTGCTGAAGACGACTGCACACTTCACCATTGGCTCCTCCTGTAAGGAAAGAAAAGGTGGAATGAGTATTGAGTTATTTATATCATTGATATAAATGCTTACATATGAAATAGTAATACTTACTATTATATTCAATAGCTTAGGATATTAAGCTAGAAAGGTAATAGGAAAGACACATATCTGTGTTTCCTCTCCCAGGTAATTGCAGTAACCTCAGTCAATATTAATATTTAATTTCCCCATAATGGAAAATATAGAGTGCAATAATTCCCATATGTAGAGCCAGAGTCAGTGAATATTTACACTAACTCCTCCATTTGTAGAATATTAATACTGAACGGTGATTTATAAGTGTCCCGATAATCCAAGGATTCATCAGGGTGTTGAAGGAATACTTCACCTTAACATATTATACGGTCCTAACAATAGACTGTGAAAGGATACACAGAATATGTTAGAAATACTTGTGCTACTGTATTATTGTGTACTGTAGTTGTCTAACTGCTGTATTGTCATATACTGCAGATATACTGGCTACTGTATTGTTGTATATTCTAGTTTTACCGGTATACTACCGGGGTTAGGCTAGTGCGGCACTAACTGATAGTGAGAGAGAAAGAATGGAATGGAGGATTTCGTATTATAATGGTTTACCACAATAATTGTAAGTGTAGGAGGGCTACTGCCTCCTTCCCAGAATGAGAGTTTTAATGGAAGGGGAGGAATGCATCTGATTCTAGCTTCCATCCAGCCACAACTTTTGCCGCCGGCTGACTGCCGGTTGCAAGGTTTGTGGATGGCAGTCCAAGAGAGGACTGAAGAATTCTCAACAGTATAATGGGTTTCCCACCGGCAGCCATCAGTGCTGGCTCAGCCTTTCCACCCCGGGGCATTCGCTTCCGGTGAAGGAAGGGCATAAGGGATAGTTTGCCGAGGCAGTAACTCAAGCGCCGCTGGTAGGATCCCGGCCGGCAACTTAGTCAACCCGGCAAGCCAGTATGATTGTAGAATACCGGCCAAAAAAACATTGTGATGGCTAGGCCAACACTAAATGACAGAGGGGGGAGGGAAAAAGATCTTATAGTTTACAGGGAAAAAAGGCGGCGCCAAAAATACCGCCTACTTTCAGCTGTAAACCAAGAAAGTATTGCTTCCTGTGCCGACACCGTCGTGGTCGGCAGAGGGATAAGAATTCAGCTGTCCGCAACGTTGTCGGCTATAAGACATGTCTTATAGTCTACGAGGGAGGCCGCCTACTTTCGGTTGTAAACTAAGGAAGCAGAGCTTCCCATGCTGACAACGTCATGAGCGGCAGAGGTATCACGATTCCCCTGTCGGCGACATTGTCGCCTGCAAGACAATACACCCTGAGTTACCGTCATACTTCGAAGCCGGGATACTCAGCGACAAAGAAGATCGACATTAAAAAACTATATAAGTCAAGCCGGAGTTAACTTCTCGGTGGCGATGACGAAATATAGGGTTGCCACTTGGGAATGCAGCACTCAGGGGGGAGGAAGGGTTTATCCTCTTTTGTCTAAAAGAAAAATGTATCAAATTATACCAATAAATTCTAGGGGACATATATCCCCAACCAATTAATAGCAACGATACAAGAGAGTAAAAAATGAGATTTACATTACTAACGTATACAAAATGGGTTAGACAGGGGTCCTCGTCGTCTACGAAAGTAACGTTACATATCGGATGAGGAAATATATGTATGCAATCTTCACTAGTATAATTTGCCTAACTAGCTAAAAGTGTTTTTATAGCAAAATACCGGGAGCGTCAACTACTAACTAAATAATTTCCATTTATGATGTGCTACAACTTTCTCAAAATGGTCGCCTCTGTGGTTTGCTGCGCTCCGCTTAACACACGAAAATTATGCAAATTAAAATTTGAAAAGGGAGCTGTAAATTATACACAGGAAAGATCTAATTCTCAACTTTCCCGAGGATGAAGATGCTGGAGATTGCAGGACAATAATCCAATAAACAGTAACAACACCGAGAGAAAGGTGGGAGCGCACTTAGCTTAAATGCTACAGTTGGAAGGGATGATGGGCCGTAGTATTACAGGGAGGGGGTCGACTGGGTACCTTGATAACGGCTCTCCTTTCGTTCGCCAGTCTTCCCCCTCAAAGAGTTAAATCTATTCGGGGTGAAGATAGCTATGTGTCGTATAAAAAAAAAAAAAAAAA